>NC_059174.1:49424944-49509156 GCF_019923935.1 Bubalus bubalis
AGTCAGCAAGAAAGTTCACTCACACTGATAATTGTCATAAATAACTGAGATAAATGGTATAAAAGCTTTTAGTAAGCTCTTTAAAAGAATTACACTTTATATTTTGGATGCTCAGGAATTTAAACCATTAGAGTTTTGTTAAATTAAATTCAATGATGAGAATTCATTGAATATTAAATCAATTTTAGAGAAAACGGTGAAACATTGAGTTCTGAACAAGTCTATGTTTATTTACCTTTTCCTTTTATGAAAAACACTAAACATTTTTAAATTTATTAAGTACATATCTCCTATGACAAAAGAAAAATTGTGCCCTAAAATATGCATGTCTTATACGTTACAAAATATACTTTTGATAAAAAAAATTAAATTGCCTATTTCTTGATTTTCAGTTTTAAGGGATTTTGCTAATATGATATGATTTAACATCTACTAAAAATACATGGGAATTTCAGCCTCAGCATCAGTCCCTTCAATGACACCCCGGACTGATCTCCTTTAGGATGGACTGGTTGGATCTCCTTGCAGTCCAAGGGGCTCTCAAGAGTCTCCTCCAACAACACAGTTCAAAAGCATCAATTCTTCAGCACTCAGCTTTCTTCACAGTCTGACTCTCGCATCTGTACATGACCACTGGAAAACCATAGCCTTGACTAGATGGACCTTTGTTGGCAACGTAATGTCTCTGCTTTCTAATATGCTGTCTAGGTTGATCATAACTTTCCTTCCAAGTAGTAAGTGTCTTTTAATTTCATGGCTGCAGTCACTATCTGCAATGATTTTGGAGCCCAAAAACATAAATTCTGACACTGTTTCCACTGGTTCCCCATCTATTTCCCATGAAGTGATGGGACCTGATGCCATGATCTTAGTTTTCTTTTTTAAATCTTATTTATATAACTTTACAATATTGTATTGGTTTTCTGAATGTTGAGTTTTAAGCCAACTTTTTCACTCTCCTTTCACTTCATCAAGAGGCTTTTTAGTTCCTTTCACTTTCTGCCATAAGGATGGTGTCATCTGCATATCTGAGGTTATTGATATTTCTCCGGCAATCTTGATTCCAGCTTCTTTCTTCCAGCCCAGCGTTTCTCAGGATGTGACTTTAGCAAGAATTGTGTACATTTCAGGATTGATTAAGAAATATAAGTTAATTGAGTAAATGACTTTTATTATTAATAGTAAGCTGCAACAATCCTGGAATTTGGTTTTCTCTCTCTGTTAACAGAACACACTTTTTCTGGAATATGAGCTGCCTGGAGAACAGATGGTAAGTCTCTTTCTCTAGCTAACTCTGAGTGTTCCAGAGGAACTGTGAGGCATCTCAGAGGGAAATACTAGATTAAGTAGCATCATGGTATGTTAAACACCATGGGAAGCATTATCAAGTGAATGAGAAGCCTTCTCAGATTATACTGGGATGGATTATTAACAGAGATTTGCTAAAAAAAATTATGAAATTCCTACGAACCTGGTAGGTCCCAATGTCATAATTAGGACATACCAGGGCATACCAACTTCTGCTACTGAGACATAATTCTGGTTATTGTAACCAAGTTCTTAACCCATTACATTGTGCTCAGTTGTGTCACTATATCTTTCAGTCTTTAAGTCAGTCACACATAGTTGTACTCTGATGGTTTTGCAAAAGGTCTTCATCTCAAAGAAGATTCATAGGAGAGACCATTTGACGAGCACTGCTGTCTGATCAGTTTCACATTATACCAGGCAACTAACTGGATAAGATATTTTAAAATCCCAGTTAAAAAACCCTGCTGGTATTATAAAGTGTTTAACAAAAGATGAAATACTGAGTCAACTTGTACATATAGTTTTAAAGTTTATGGGTTTTTTGTTTTTTTTTTGCTCTGAAATATCATTGATCTGTTGGCTTTCTAGATAAAGCCCAGCCCTTCCCCTCAAGCTACTAATGATTGACAGCAATTGAATAAATGCCCTCTGTGAGTAAAACGGAAATATGTTACTTTTCTTCGCTTGGTTTCTCAGAAGTTAGAGATGCTTAACTCTGAGCAGCCTTATCAGGTAAATAAAAATGACTGTCTCCTGACATTTGCAATAATCTTCATATTTGGGGGCCCTTATGAAGAGAGAAATCCGCAAGCAAAATCAAATGGCAGGATTTGGGCCTGGACTTCCTGAGGTTAGAATGGTGTTGGTTCCTTGTCTTCTGGAATTCAGTCTGAGACTTCTTTTGTACATATGGTTTTATGATTTACTTATTTAGCATTCTTGGAGGCTGGTCTTTGACGTAGCGCACAGGCTCTTCATTGCTAGTGCGGGCTTTCTCTAGTTGCAACACTAATTGTGAGCGAGACAATTCCAGCTCTAGCCTCACAGCAAGGACCACTGAGACACCGCATAGTTATCACATGGAAACACTCAAAAACTCATCTTGCTTGTTGCCCTCTAAAATAGGAGGACTCTTTGGAAAAATATCCAAATCATTAATCATTATTCTCATTGTAATATGCTTTCATATTTTTCAAATGTTTGTCCAGGGGCTATGACAAGGTGATCAAAGAGAGAAATAATATTTCTTAACACAACTGTTGATGCTAACAAAGCTTGGAACTTGAGATTATTTCCAGCTCTTGTGTCCTTTCTCAAATCAGATAGGTTGACTCCCCTTGGAATTGTAGCCAAGAGGAACTTATGAGGCCTTCGTAGATCCCCACCCATGTGCACCTGCCTTTCATCTAGGAAAAACAACTTTAGTCAAGAATGTAATTAATCATAGCAGTGAGAAAATACAGAAAGAAAGGAAACTGTCAAAGAAGTCAAATAATAATATGTAGCAATTAAACAAACTCATGGACTGTTAGTTCTTCCTCAAGGGCTATGAATATTCGGAGCCAGGACCTTTGACCCCTTTTACAGAATCTGAAACCTCTGCCAGATGGAAGAAGTGAACTATGCCGCCCACAAGCAGGAAGACCTGAGACCGGTGGAACCACAAGGGTGATGCTGCTGCTCCCCAAGACCTCATCATGGACCCAACAGAAGAGCGTCCTCAAGTTGATCAGGCTCTGCTCCTTGAACAATATAAGACTCCTCAAACCCCTCCAGGACCAGACACATGGCCTTTCATTTATTTTAATATTTTATTATTTATCTATTTATTTGGCTGCGTTGGTTCTGATTTGCAGATGCGGGATAGTCCCTACCTCTGGTGGGATCTTGCTTGTAGCACAAAGACTCATCAGCTGTGGGGCAAGGGCTCAGCTGCTCCTGGACTGTGAGATCTTAGATTCCCCACCAGGGATCGAACCCACGTCCACTGCATTTCAAGGTGGACTCTAAACCACTGGACCCCCAGGGAAGTCCTAGGACACAGTCTTGAGGGCAATTTGCCTGCTTGGTCCCCCCTGTGGGGCTAAGCAGTAAAGCTAGTTTTTCCATTTCACTTAAATCTCTCTCTCAGATGTAATCTGGCCCCAGTACACAGAGGCCCAATTTTGGCAAGGAGATCTGGAGGGAAACCAGGAGCAATTGGAAGAACCGGATCCTGGGGGCAGGAGGGCTGAGGGACCTGAGTCCCAGCCGGGTGGAAGGCTGCGAGGTGCCAAACGGGACATTCTGGAGGGGAGCCCTGAGGAGGCGTCCTGTGGGCAGCAGGGGCGGCGCCCGCACAGACGGGCTCCTGATCTCAGCGGAGGGGCTAGAGGAACCCGGGCGGCCCCTAGAGGAGTCAGGGGCACAGGGCCCAGGCGCCAGTCTTCTAGGGACAGAATAGGGTCAGAACAGAGGGAAGGAGAAGCTCTGTGCACGGAGGACCCCCTGAGTGTGAGGACTGCCCCGGAGGGGAAACGTGTGGACGACGGTGTGGCCTCCAAGAAGCTCCGTGCTTCCCAAGGCGGGGCCCAGGAGGCTGGCGGTTCCAACAGTGCTGGATGCACCTGAGGCCTCTATTTGCCTCAAGGAGGGAAACTGGGAATGCAGCCCCGTCCCTCCCCCATCAGAGTTATTCCTCACCCTGACTTTCCCCTCCCATCCTTCAGGGCAGTGCCCCTCTCTTCACCCCCTGCCCCCTAAACTCATCGCCCATCCCCAGCTTTTCTAGATTCTTCTGGGCTCTGCACACTCCTAGGCTTGCCCCATCCTCGATTCTCTGCCCTCCCCGCACTCCAGGTTCTAGATTTCAGACACGCTGGGACCTGGGCTGCAGTGCTTCCACGTGGACACACATCTTGAGCCACAGACAAGAAGGAAAGGAGAAGGGACTAAAAACAACTCTACATACATGAACAGCTGGGGCAAATGATGCACGAGATAAAAAAAGAAAAAAGATCAAAACTCCAGTCACCCCTTTGGAGCTGGAGAACTAAAGTGGGGTCCTGGACGTGATGCCTGCACACAGCACACCAAGCCTGTGGGCAGAGCTGGATTTCAGCCCTCCCGCCCAATGCTGGACCCAGCCTGCCCTCACCCCATTTAGTGCACCAGATTTCCCATGTGTGCCCCTATACCCCCCCAACCCCCCAGGAGCAAACAAGGGAACTTGTCACTTGTTTGACTCCCTGTTGCACTCAGAGCCCCAATAAAACCTTGTCTGAATTTCCTTTCTGGCCTCTTATCAATGTCTATTGACTTAGGTTTCCAAGAACCCCGATGGGTTGCATACCCTCCGGCTCTGCACACTCCTAGGTCAACACCCTCCTCCCTTTCCTCCCTCCCCGCTCCCTGTGTTCTAGACTCTTCTGTCCTCAGTGCCATCCCTTCCCTGGACCCTGGATCTGTTTTGTCTCCACTCTGGTCTCCATTTGGTTCACCTACTCACACATCTCAGCATTTCTCAAACTCGGCTGATGCATGACTTTGACTTCAAGGTGGGCATTCACTTTCCTACAGAGCTTCTCCAGATGCTGCAGGCCCCACCCAGACCACTTCTAAGAGAAATCCTGCTCTTCTCAGCTTGGTCCCAGCTGGAGCCTGGAAAGCCTGCCCTCTGTCCCACTCTCTAGACCCCACCCCAAGACCTCTCACCATTGGCCTCCCTCACTTCCCTTGGGCTCAAGTCCAGGAAGCCTTTACTCACACACCCAGGCTCAACTCAGTTCGTTTTAAATTCTAAAATTATTTCATTGACACTTTTGAAAGGCACTTTCCATTTACAGCTCTTACAACATATTGCCTATATTCCCGTGTTGTACGCTCCATCCTTGAAGCTGCCTTAGGGCTTCTCAGGTGGCACTAGTGTTCAGGAATCCGCCTGCCAATGCAGGACGCACAGGAGACACAGGATCAATCCCTGGGTAGGGGAGATCGCCTGCAGAAGGAAATGGCAACCCAATCCCAGTATTCTTGCCAGGAAAATCCATGGACAGGGGAGCCTGTCTTCCTCGCAGCAGTTGGTACCTCCCCCTCCCCATATTTAAGCTCCTGCCCTCCCACTAGAAGCCACTACTTTCAAAATATCCTTCTGATGCTTTTTTTGTTATATCCACTACTGGCCAGGAAAGTAGTGTATATAACGATTTTTTTTTTTGTTATATCCACTACAAGAAAACAGTATAAAAGTATAAAAACTTTTTTCTTATATCCACTTCATATACAGTCAAGAAAGTTCTGTATATAGAAACAAAGTGTTACTTTGTGCCACTTTGTTGGATACTGTGCTGTAATCCAACAGCACAGTAAGGAGTAGCCAAAACACAGCCTCTAGGAGATGGAGACTTCCCATATGTCTGTCAGAGCAAGTAAATTCAGGACCTAGACTAAAAGGAACAGAAACCCTCACTTTTTCGGCATGGAGACACTGATTTATTTAACCTCCAAGACAGACCATCCACCAAAATGTTCATCAATAGAGAAATAAAGGGTAACTGGTCCATCTATATACTGAAATACACTCAGCCATCAAAAAAACCGAAGGAAAGAAGGCCATTGGCAGCAGCTTAAATGGACCCACAGATGATCATAAGTAAGTGAAAGACAAATATCCTAAGATATCACTTCTAGATGGAATCTAAACATGGATACAATAAACTTCTTGACAAAACAGAAACAGCCTCCCAGACTTAGAAACAGTCCTTATGGTTACCAAAAAATGAAGGTTTGGGGGCAGGGAGAAATTAGGAACATGAGAATAACAGATACACTAGTGTTTATAAAATAATCCACAAGGACCCCCTGCAAAGCACAAGGAACCCTACTCAACATTCTGTAATGACCTACATGGGGAATGAAGCTGAAAAAGAACATATAAGTCATGTGTGAATTATTCAAGTTGCCGTACAGCTAAAAAAAACACACAAACCACAGTGTAAATTATCTATATATTCCAATTCAAAATAAGTGGCAAAAATAGACCAACAAAACAAACAAAACTGAAGACTCTATTCTGCTCAGGCCTTGGGACCTGGGCTGATGTCACATCCCTGGAGCCTGAGTAGGCTTGGGTCCCCAGACTGGACTGTCGTGGAGATGAGGGTCTGGGGAGGGTGCACCAGGCAATGAGCCCCCCACCGCAACAGACATGAACTTCCTTTTCCCCTCTGTATGAGCCCACAGTCTCCAGACCCAGGCGGGTCCTCCTGCAGCAGAACAAGCCATAGTGCCCCCAAAGGATGGTGGAGCCTCTGGACTGGAAGAACTTTGCAAAGTCCCCTGGGCTCTGCGTCTCCTGGTGGTGGGGTTGGGGTTCCCACCTCCAGCTTCCTTCCTTAGCGTCACCCCACCTGTGGATGACACCCCCTTCTGCAGAGTGGTGTTGCAATCGGGATCTGTCTTGGGAATGGAGGGTAAGGGGGAGGAAGTAAGGAGACACAAGCCTTAAGCACAGCCACTCTCACTGACAACCCAGAAATAGGACTTGCCCTAAGGCTCTGGTTGCCCAGGTACCCAGAGTTGGGCATGAAGAAATGCTGCCACCTTGTGGCCATTTCCCACAACAACCGCTTGAAAGCCGGGGCTGATGGCTATTCACAAGCCTGCCCTTAAGAAATACCCTGGGGTAAATCACCGGAAAAGAATTCAAAACAGGGCAGACCTTCAAAAAGCTAACTGCAAGATGTAAGTTGTACTCACAGTGTAGAAAATAAACAAGGACCTGGACAGATACTCAACATCACAAATTATAAAGAACTGCAAATCAGTACTCGAATAAGGTTTCACCCTACACTGGTCAGAATGACCATACATCAAAATGTCTATTCTCCCAGTGTTATTGGGAAGCACATGGAAGCAACTAGATGTCCACGGATAAAGAAGTTGTGTATGTATATACAATGGAATAATATTCAGCTATAAAAAGGAAAAAAGTTGAGTCAGTTCTAGTGAGGTAGCTGAAACTACTGCTGCTGCTGCTGCTGCGGCTAAGTCGCTTCAGCTCGTGTCCGAATCTGTGTGACCCCATAGACGGCAGCCCACCAGGGCTCCCCTGTCCCTAGATTCTCCGGGCAAGAAACTGGAGTGGGTTGCATTTCCTTCTCCATGCGTGAAGTGAAAGTGAAGTGAAGTCGCTCAGTCGAACCTAGAGCCTGTCATACAGGTGGACGTAAGTCAGAGAACAACAAATATTGTATATTAATGATATATGGAATCTAGATAAACGGTATTGATGAACCTGTTTCAGGAAGGAATGGAGACCAGATATAGAGAAGGACTGGTGGACTAGGGAAGGAAAGAGTGGAGCGGATGGAGAAAGTTACATCGATATAGATACACAGCCGAGTCTCAGACAGACAGCCTGAGAAGTTGCTAGATAGTACAGGGAGCCCACCTGGTGCTCTGTGATGAGCCAGAGGGGTGGGATGGGGTTGGGGGGAGATTCTCGAGGGATGGGTATACATGGATATAAATATAATTATGACTGATTGACATTGTTGCATGGCAGAAACCAACATGACATTGTTAAGCAATTTTCCTCCAATTAAAAAATAAAACATTTTAAAAAGATTGTATGCTAAGTCACTTCAGTCATGTCCGACTCTTTGTAACCCATGGACTACACAGTCCATGGATATTCTCCAGGCCAGAGTACTGGAGTGGGTAACCTTTCCCTTCTCCAGGGGATCTTTGCAAGCCAGGGATCAAACCCACGTCTCCAGCATTGCAGACGGATTCTTTAGTAGCTGAGCCACAAGGAAAGCCCAAGAATACTGGAGTGGGTAGCCTATCTACTCTCCAGGGGATCTTCCTGGACCTAATTAAGCTGAAAAATTTGCACAACAAAGGAAAACACTGACTAGAGAGCAATGACATATGAATGGGAGAAAATAGGTACAGATCATGTAGGATTCACTGATACGAGGACCTGACACAATAAGCAAGGTGGCGTGTGCAACCAAAAGCAGCAGACTCACTGATAGTTTGAATGACTAGTGGTTTCTAGTGGGAGGGCAGGGGCTTCAATATTGGGGAGGAGGAGTGGGAGGTACAAACTGTTGGGAGTAAGACAGGCTCCTCTGTCCATGGACTTTTCCAGGCAAGAATACTGGGATTGGTTTGCCATTTCCTTCTGCAGGCGATCTCCCCTACCCAGGGATCGATCCCGTGTCTCCTGTGTGTCCTGCATTGGCAGGCGGATTCCTGAACACTAGTGCCACCTGAGAAGCCCTAAGAAAGCTTCAAGGATGGAGCGTACAACATGGGAATATAGGCAATATGTTGTAAGAGCTGTAAATGGAAAGTGCCCTTCAAAATTGTCAATGAAATAACTTACTTTTAGAATTTAAAACAAAGGAAGTGAGTTGAACCTGGGTGTGTGAGTAAAGGCTTCCTGGACTTGAGCCCAGGGGAAGTGAGGGAGGCCAATGGTGAGAGGTCTTGGGGTGGGGTCTAGAGTGTGGGACAGAGGGCAGGCTTTCCAGGCTCCAGCTGGGACCAGGCTGAGAAGGGCAGGATTTCTCTTAGAAGTGGTCTGGGTGGGGCCTGCAGCATCTGGAGAAGCTCTGTAGGAAAGCGAATGCCCACCTCGGAAGTCGAAGTCATGCTTCAACCGAGTGAGAGATGCTGAGATGTGTGAGTAGGTGAACCAAATGGAGACCAGAGTGGAGACAAAACAGATCCAGGGTCCAGGGAAGGGATGGCATGAGGACAAGCATCTAGAACACAGGGAGGGGGGAGGGAGGATAAGGAGGAGGGTGTTGACCTAGGAGTGTGCAGAGCTGGAATGGTATGTTCCCCACCAGAGTTCTTGGAATCCTAAGTCAATAGACATTGATAAGAGGCCAGACAGGAAATTCAGACAAGATTTTATTGGGGCTCTGGGTGCATCAGGAAGGGAGTCAAACAGGTGACAAGCTGCATTATTTGCTCCTGGGGGGTGAGGGGGTGTCGGGGCGCGTGTGGGAAATCTGGTCCATTAAGTGGGGTGAGGGCAGGCTGGGTCCAGCATTGGGCCGGAGGGATGAATGACAGGTCTGCCCAGCCCCTTGGTGGTGCTCTGTCCAGGACCCTCTTTAGTTCTCCAGCTCCAAAGGGGTGACTGGAGTTTTGATCTTTTTTCTTTTTTTATCTCGTGCATCATTTGCCCCAGCTGTTCATGTATGTAGAGTTGTTTTTAGTCCCTTCTCCTTTCCTTCTTGTCTGTGGCTCAAGATGTGTGTCCACGTGGAAGCACTGCAGCCCAGGTCCCAGCGGGTCTGAAATCTAGAACCTGGAGCGCGGGGAGGGGCAGAGAATCGAGGATGGGGCAGGCCTAGGAGTGTGCAGAGCCCAGAAGAATCTAGAAAAGCCGGGGATGGGCGATGAGTTTAGGGGGCAGGGGGTGAAGAGAGGGGCACTGCCCTGAAGGATGGGAGGGGAAAGTCAGGGTGAGGAATAACTCTGATGGGGGAGGGACGGGGCTGCATTCCCAGTTTCCCTCCTTGAGGCAAATAGAGGCCTCAGGTGCATCCAGCACTGTTGGAACCGCCAGCCTCCTGGGCCCCGCCTTGGGAAGCACGGAGCTTCTTGGACTCCACACTGTCGTTCACACGTTTCCCCTCCGGGGCGGTCCTTACACTCCGGGGACTCCTCCGTGGCGCAGAGCTCCCCCTTCCCTCTGTTCTGACCCTATTCTGTCCCTTGAAGACTGGCACCCGGGCCCTGTGCCCCCGACTCCTCTCAGGGCTGCCCGGATTCCTCTAGCCCCTCCTCTGAGTTCAGGTTCCCATCTGCGCGGCGCCACTCCTGCTGCCCACAGGGCTCCCCTCCGGAATGTCCCGTTTGGCACCTCGTAGCCTTCCACCCGGCTGGGACTCAGGTCCCTCAGCCCTTCTGCCCCCAGGACCCGGTTCTTCTAATTGCTCCTGGTTTCCCTCCAGATCTCCTTGCCAAAATTGGGCCTCTGTGTACTGGGGCCAGATTACATCTGAGAGAGAGAGTTTTAAGTGAAATGGAAAAACTAGCTTTACTACTTTGCCACACACGGGGGACCAAGCAGGCTAATGCCCTCAAGACTGTGCCCTGGGACTTCCCTGGGGGTCCAGTGGTTTAGAGTTCACCTTGAAATGCAGTGGACGTGGGTTCGATCCCTGGTGGGGAATGTAAGATCTCCCAGCCCAGAAGCAGCTGAGCCCTCACCCCACAGCTGGTGAGTCTCTGCACTAAAAGCAAGATCCCACCAGAGGTAGGGACTATCCCACATCTGCAAATCAGAACCAAGGCAGCCAAATAAATAGATAAATAAATAAAATATTAAAATAAATAAAAGGCCGTGTGTCTGGTGGTGGAGGGGTTTGAGGAGTCTTATATTGTTCAAGGAGCAGAGCCTGATCAACTTGAGGACACTCTTCTGTTGGGTCTGTGATGAGGTCTCGGGGAGCAGCAGCATCACCCTTGTGCTTCCAGCCGGTCTCAGGTCTTCCTGCTTGTGGGCGGCATAGTTCACTTCTTCCATCTGGCAGAGGTTTCAGATTCTGTAAAAGGGGTCAAAGGTCCTGGCTCCGAATATTATCGATAGCCCTTGAGGAAGAACTAACAGTCCATGAGTTTGTTTAATTGCTACGATATTATTATTTTGACTTCTTTGACAGTTTCCTTTCTTTCTGTATTTTCTCACTGCTATGATTAATTACATTCTTGACTAAAGTTGTTTTTCCTAGATGAAAGGCAGGTGCACATGGGTGGGGATCTACGAAGGCCTCATAAGTTCCTTCTTGGCTACAATTCCAAGGGGAGTCAACCTATCTGATTTGAGGAAAGGACACAAGAGCTGGAAATAATCTCAAGTTCCAAGCTTTGTTAGCATCAACAGTTTGTGTTAAGAAATATTATTTCTCTCTTTGATCGCCTTGTCCTCACCCCTGGACAAACATTTGAAAAATATGAAAGCATATTACAATAAGGATAATGATTAATGGTTTGTGATATTTTTCAAAAGAGTCCTCCTATTTTAGAGGGCAACAAGCAAGATGAGTTTTTGAGTGTTTCCATGTGATAACTATGCGGTGTCCCAGTGGTCCTTGCTGTGAGGCTAGAGCTGGAATTGTCTCGCTCACAATTAGTGTTGCAACTAGAGAAAGCCCGCACTAGCAATGAAGAGCCTGTGTGCTACATCAAAGACCAGCCTCCAAGAATGCTAAATAAGTAAATCATAAAACCATATGTACAAAAGAGAGTCTCAGACTGAATTCCAGAAGACAAGGAACCAACACCATTCTAACCTCAGGAAGTCCAGGCCCAAATCCTGCCATTTGATTTTGCTTGCAGATTTCTGTCTTCTAAAGGGCCCCCAAAATATGAAGATTATTGCAAATGTCAGGAGACAGTCATTTTTATTTACCTGATAAGGCTGCTCAGAGTTAAGCATCTCTAACTTCTGGGGAAACCAAGCAAGAGAAAAGTAACATATTTCCGTTTTACTCACAGAGGGCATTTATTCAATTGCTGTCAATCATTAGTAGCTTGAGGGGAAGGGCTGTGCTTTATCTAGAAAGCCAACAGATCAATGATATTTCAGAGCAAAAAAAAAAAAAAAAACCATAAACTTTAAAACTATATGTACAAGTTGACTCAGTATTTCATCTTTTGTTAAACACTTTTATAATACCAGCAGAGTTTTTAATTGAGATTTTAAAATATCTTATCCAGTTAGTTGCCTGGTATAATGTGAAACTGATCAGACAGCAGTGCTCGTCAAAATGGTCTCTCCTATGAATCTTCTTTGAGATGAAGACCTTTTGCAAAACCATCAGAGTGTAACAACTATGTGTGACTGACTTAAAGACTGAAAGATATAGTGACACAACTGAGCACAATGTAATGGGTTAAGAAACTTGGTTACAATAACCAGAATTATGACTTGGTAGCAGAACTTGGTATGCCCTGGTATGTCCTAATTATGACATTGGGACCTACCAGGTTTGTAGGAATTTCATAATTTTTTTCTAGCAAATCTCTGTTAATAATATCCATCCCAGTAGAACCTGAGAAGGCTTCTCATTCACTTGATAATGTTCCCCATGGTGTTTAACATACCAGTGATGCTAGTTAATCTAATATTTCCCTCTGAGATGCCTCACAGTTCCTCTGGAACACTCAGAGTTAGCTAGAGAAAGAGACTTACCATCTGTTCTCCAAGGCAGGTCATATTCCAGGAAAAGTGTGTTCTGTTAACAGAGAGAGAAAACCAAATTCCAGAATTGTTGCAGCTTACTATTAATAATAAAAGTCATTTACTCAATTAACTTATATTTAATCTTAATCAATCCTGAAATGTATGCAATTCTTGCTAAAGTCACATCACGAGAAACGCTGGGCTGGAAGAAGCAGAAGCTGGAATCAAGATTGCCAGGAGAAATATCAATAACCTCAGATATGCAGATGACACCACGCTTATGGCAGAAAGCAAAGAAAAACTAAAGAGCCTCTTGATGAAAGTGAAAGAGGATAGTGAAAAAGTTGGCTTAAAACTCAACATTCAGAAAACTAAGATCCTGGCATCAGGTTCCATAAACTCATGGCAAATAGATGGTGAAACAGTGGAAACAGTGTCGGATTTTATTTTGGGGGGGCTCCAAAATGACTGCAGATGGTGACTGCAGCCATGAAATTAGAAGACGCTTTTTCCTTGGAAGGAAAGTTATGACCAACCTAGATAGCATATTCAAAAGCAGAGACATTACTTGGCCAACAAAGGTCTGTCTAGTCAAGGCTATAGTTTTTCCATGGTCATGTATGGATGTGAGAGTTGGACTGTGAAGAAAGCTGAGTATCGAAGAATTGATGCTTTTGAACTGTGATGTTGGAGAAGACTCTTGAGAGTCCCTTGGACTGCCAGGAGATCCAACCAGTCCATCCTAAAGGAGACCAGTCCCGGGTGTTCATTGGAAGGACTGATGTTGAGGCTGAAACTCCAATTTATTTTTAATAGATGTTAAATCATATCACATTAGCAAAATCCCTTAAAACTGAAAATCAAGAAACAGGCGATTTAATTTTTTATCAACAGTATATTTTATAACGTATAAGACATGCATATCTTAGGGTACAATATTTCTTTCTGCATATGATATATGTACTTAATAAATTCAAAAATGTTTAGTGTTTTTTCAAAAGGAAAAGGTAAGTAAACATAGACTTGTTCAGAACTCAATGTTTCACTGTTTTCTCTAAAATTGATTTACATTTTCAATGAATTCTCATCATTGAATTTAATTTGACAAAACTCTAATGGTTTAAATTCCTGAGCATCCAAAATATAAAGTGTAATTCTTCTAAAGAGCTTACCTAAAAGCTTCTATACCATTTATCTCAGTTATTTATGACAGTTATCAGTGTGAGTGAACTTTCTTGCTGACAAATTTTGCCACAGATATGACCTAGTGACTAGCAGTAGAACTAAGTACAGTGAAAGAATGTTGGTGTCTCGTGTCTCCAGTAATCAGACACAGTTAACAAGCTAAACTTATGTCAGTACCACACAGAGACTTAATGTTGAACATTTCCCAGATTTTGTGACTCAGAAATACTCCATTTTAAAGCACTTATTGTACTTTTAGTCAATGGAATAGAGCTCATTTAGAAGTTAATCTCAGGAATATTTTCTAAAGACAAGGACACACATGGAGACATACACACGAGCAGACATCTGTTTCATCATTTTACATTTCATGAATCAGGCACTGCAATTAAACTTGTCAGTTGATGAAAAACAGAGAGAATCGTCAAATGTTCACACTTGAGGTCAAAGGCTTCTTTTTTTTTCCTCCTTCCACCCGTCTCCTGGCTCAGTTACAGTTCTTCTAAATAAGCCAAGGCTGAAACGCAGGCAATGTGGGCTGTGTTTGTATTAATACTTAGGGACATGGTGAGGCTTAACATCAACATTTATCCTAAGAATATCTTTGTTCTCTCAGGGTGAGTGTTCTAGACAACTAAAGTGTGTTATCAAGACACACTCTCCAACTGCACATGCAAAAACAACCAGTTCTGAAATTTCAAAAGAGTTTCATCTCAACCATTTTCTCCAAAGTCTAAAGTTTATTGTGACTACATAGTGTTAAATTATTTTGTCCTTGTTGATAGGTTTAAACGTGTAGGTTGACCAGTCATCCAAAATGTGTCCTAGGAGGTTATCAGAGGAAATCAAAGGAGCATTTCCCATTATGATAAGACACCTATGAGCCAAATACAAACCAGACCTCATTAGCTGATGGTAACCTTATATGAGGGGGAAGACACCAGAAAGCATAAAGCTCAGAGTGGCTGTTTCCAATTCCTGCCAAGTCCATGACCTGAGTCCTTAGACCTCACAGGTGGGATTTCCAATATGAAAACTAACCAGACAGGCACTCAATGTTCCCCAGATGGAAACAAATGTTCCTCAGATGGACATGTTGAAGGAGCCTCGGATACACAGCGGGGGACTCACCCAGATGCTGGCCAAGATGTCTCAATGTCCAAGAAGGTGTCTTTCTCCTTCCTCAAAATAATTCCTTGGAGCAGCAAAATTCAAACTGGTATGGGCTAGAGGAAGACAGGAACATCCTTGAGGCGAAGGTGGCCTTCCCACCCTCTAGGGTGGCCCTTCCTCTTCCCTCCTCTACCGCCTTGGTGTCCCCACTGCCCGCTTGGTGGACCGAGTATGACTGGGGCTCAGCCTTCTTGACATGGGTCGTCAAGGATCAGGCCTCTGAAGGAATCTTCCCAGCGTTCCAACCTTCTGGAAAGAGGCTGCGTGGAGGAAAATCTAGAGAGTGTGATGGAGCCAGGGGACACACATGGGGTCACCCCTAAGCCAACCCCACACGGGACTCCAATTTTGTTACACAAATTCAGCCCTTGCACACCAAGGCAGAGTGAAGTCTGTAAGAAAGAAGTTTGGTGAGGTAGAAAGAAAGAGCTTTACTGCTTTGCTAGGAAAATTGGCCCACATTGGCCTAGTGCCCCCAAGACCATGAGTCCCAGCCTAGAGCGGCTATATGGAGTCTTTAGTGTTCATGGAGCCATGGCCGGTGTTGAGGCAGTGGGGAGGCCGCAGCATCAACCTTCTTGTTCCAGCCGGTCTGGGGTCTACTTGCTGTGGGCAGCAGTTCACTTGTTCAGCCTGGTGGGGGTTTTGGTAAGTGCAAAATAGCTCACACATAAGCCACAGAATATTACCAAGAGACCTTGAGGAAGAAAAGTCCTTGACTTTGTTTGATGGCGCCAGTATTATTTTTTCTTGTTTGACATTTTCCCCTTCAGAATCCTCTCACTGCTCTGATGAAATTTATTCTTTGTTTTCCCCCATCCTCGCCAGAAGGCATGAGGGATCTTTGTTCCCCTACCTGGATCCAACTTCAGCCCATGACTTTGACTGGTGGAGTCTTAGCCACCAGACCACTAGGGAAGCCCCTAAATGGATTATGTGGTGAAAGATTTTCTACAGACAAAAGGCTGGTGGAGGACTTGACTGGGAGTTTCTTCTGGGAAAGCCTGAGTGGGTCCTGCTTGGTTACAATCTGGCCCTTCCCTGGTCTGCCCCTGCCTGGCCTATCAGCCCTCCAGGAGAAGGAAGTCGGCACAGAAACAGGCATGAGGCCACAGGAGAGCTCAGATGCCCTTTATTTCTTTAGGGTGAAGTGGACACGTTGTCAGGGTGGCTGAGGGGTAAAGAATATGTCTGCAATGCAGGACATGGCGGGGGCTTGAGTCTGGTCTCTGGATGCATAAGATCCCCTGGAGTAGGGAATGGCAGGCCACTACAGTATTTTTGCCTGGGAAATACCCTGGACATTGGAGCCTGGGGCACCACAGTCCAAAGGGTCACAAAGAACCATGGAACAGGCACACAGGCAGGAAGGTAACATTCGTGCATTGCTGGTAACAGCAAATATTCCATTTCTGTATTTTGTCCTGCTTCCTGCAGTGAAGGAACCAGTACAGGAAGGCAAGCTGGTAATCTTTGTCTCCTGAACACAGTTATCATCATGTCAGTGATGTCTCTCCAGGTTCAAATCACTCTTGTTGGTTAGGCAGGCAGAGTTGGGATGTGTAAATCATAAGGAAACTGAAATCTTGGTCATAAACATCCCACACTGATAAGTCCTCTAACACAATAGTGCATTTTCTTAAAACTTCACAAGAGCGGCTCCTCCCCTCTGCTGTGACCCTATTCGGTTCCTTGAAGACTGGCGTCTGGGTCCTTGGCGCCCCCAGCTTCTCTCAAGACCACCAGGGCCACTCTGCTCGGATTAGGAACCAGCCTCCAAGTTCCCAGGTCTGTGCCACAGCACTACCCCTGCTCCCCACACTGAGCCCCTCAGGGCTTCCCTTAAGAATGTGCCCCTGAAAACCTCCCCAAGCCCTCGACCCCAGGGGGGCTCAGATCCCTTGGCGCTCGCTCCTCCAGATCTGGCCCTTCCCCTGCCCTGTGCCTGGCTGGAGCCTCAGCTCAGCAGGGGAAGGAGGTCAGCACCCAACCAGGCAGGAGACTGATCTCGGCCTGCAGTGACTCGAAGCAGGGTTTCAGCCCTGGCCAGAGACTGAGGTCGGGCTGGTGGGAGGGAGAGCACTGGATCCTAAGCACTAGACCACCAAGGTGAATGGCTGGTGACAAACCCTGACTCATTATCTATGTAGAGGTGAATCCCCACCTAGAGATGGAAAATGGTGAAGCAAGCAAAGTGTTTATTAGGAGGGAAAGGGTGCTTGTGGGTACACATGCCAGAGGGCTCAGAGAGAGTGGGCGAGTCGGGCCTCATGGTAGTTAGGATCACTTTTAAGGGGCATTTCTTCTGGATTTCCTTTAGCCAATCATCTTGCTTTTCCTGGCTCTGAGTCCCTTTTTGGTACACCTCAGGGTCCCCCTGGGCTTGTCAGGTGGCTCAGTGGTAAGAACCTGCCTGCCAATTCAAGAGACACTGGCTCGATTCCTGGCTTGGAAAGATCTCCTGGTGGAGATAAGGGCAACCCACTCCAGAATTCTTGCCTAGCAAATCTCAAGGAGCCTGGTGGGTTACCATCCATGGGGTCACAAAAGATTCAGACACAACTTGGTTACACAACAGCACTAAGATTCAATCTAGCCATTGAAATGAAGAAGAGTTACATGTAACAAGAAAGATACATGTAGGGCTTCCCTGGTGTTCCAGTGGTTAAGGGTCCACCTGCCAATGCAGGGGACATGGGTTCCATCCCTGGTCCAGGAAGGTTTCACGTGCCTTGGGGCATTTAAGCCCGTGCTCCACACCTACTGAAGCCTGCCTGCGTAGAGCCCATGCTCCACACCTACTGAAGCCTGCCTGCCTAGAGCCCATGCTCCACAACAAGAGAAGCCACCACAACAAGAAGCGTGTGTACCCCATTTAGAGAGTAGCCTCCACTCACAGCAGAGAGAAAGCCCACACACAGCAACAAAGACCTAGTGCACCAAAAAAATAAAATAAAACCGGAAAAACATATTGCAATAACAGGAAATGACATGAGGAATGTTCATTTGTGGTTAGACCACTCTGGTGAGAATGGAGTAAACACACCTGCTGGAGAAGTTTTCACACTTTCAGGCATGGTGGTCCTGTTGAAGAAACCGAAAACACTACAGAGCACAAGTGTGATCTGCCTTGTAAATCCTTCTTGGGGCCCTCCTTTCCTAGGAAGATTTCTGAGCTGATCCACTCCAGCACCACAGACAGCTCCCACTTCTGCCCTGCCTTTTCCCAGGTCATCAGGAGCTCAGCAAGCAGAGGAGGGCTGTTGACGGCCTAGACAATATGATAGGTGGGATGGGAAAGAGTTGGCTGAGACTAGGGGAGGCTTCAACATGGACGCCAGGAGGGCATACTGTGGGCAGGGATTGGAGACAGAGACTAGGAAGCTGTAAGTGAGAAAGGGCACGCTGACGACATGAGTGCAGGTGGCTGCGACCCGCGCACTTAGCACGACCTGTGGCACTTAGCACAGCCGAGAGGAGCTACCCCATGTCCGAGGTCAGGGGCAGAAGCCAGGAGGACCCCATGCCCGAGGGGCGGCGGCCAAGAGGAGTTACCCTACGTCCAAGGTCAGGGGCAGCGGCCGGGAGGAGCTACCCCACGCCCGAGGCCAAGGGCAGCAGCCAGGTGGAGAAACCCCATGCCCGAGGCCAGGGGCGGCGCTGGGAGGAGCCACCTCATGCCCAAGGTCAGGGGCGGCAGCCGGGAGGAGCTACCCCGCATCCGAGGCCAGGGACGGCGGCCAGGTGGAGCAACCCCATGTCCAAGGAGTGGTGGTTGTGCGGGCGCAGGAGGGCCTAAGGAGCTATTCCATGTTCAAGGTCAGGACGGGCGCCTGCGAGGAGATACCACTCTTCCAAGGTAAGGAGCAGCAGCTGTGCTTTGCTGGAGCAGCCGTGAAGAGATACCCCACGCCCAAGGTAAGAGAAACCCAAGTAAGACGGTAGGTGTTGCAAGAGGGCATCAGAGGGCAGACACACTGAAACCATACTCACAGAAACTAATCAGTCTAATCACACTAGGACCACTGCCTCATCTAACTCAATGAAACTAAGCCATGCCCATGAGGCCACCCAAGACGGGCGGGTCATGGTAGAGAGGTCTGACAGAATGTGGTCCACTGGAGAAGGGAATGGCAAACCAGTATTCTTGCCTTGAGAACCCCATGAACAGTATGAAAAGGCAAAAAGATAGGATACTGAAAGAGAAACTCCCCAGGTCGGTAGGTGCCCAATATGCTACTGGAGATCAGTGGAGAAATAACTCCAGAAAGAATGAAGGGATGGAGCCAAAGCAAAAACAATACCCAGCTGTGCATGTGACTGGTGATAGAAGCAAGGTCCAATACTGTAAAGAGCAATATTGCATAGGAACCTGGAATGTCAGGTCCATGAATCAAGGCAAATTGGAAGTGGTCAAACAAGAGATGGCAAGAGTGAATGTTGACATTCTAGGAATCAGCCAACTAAAATGGACTGGAATGGGTGAATTTAACTCAGATGACCATTATATCTACTACTGTGGTCAGGAATCCCTCAGAGGAAATGGAGTGGCCATCATGGTCAACAAAAGAGTCCAAAATGCAGTACTTAGATGCAATCTCAAAAATGACAGAATGATCTCTGTTTGTTCCCAAGGTGAACCATTCAATATCACAGTAATCCAAGTCTATGCCCCAACCAGTAACGCTGAAGAAGCTGAAGTTGAACGGTTCTATGAAGACCTACAAGACCTTTTAGAACTAACACCCAAAAAAGATGTCCTTTTCATTATAGGGGACTGGAATGCAAAAGTAGGAAGTCAAGAAACAGCTGGAGTGACAAGCAAGTTTGGCCTTGGAATATGGAATGAAGCAGGGCAAAGACTGATACAGGTTTGCCAAGAAAATGCACTGGTCATAACAAACACCCTCTTCCAACAACACAAGAGAAGACACTACACATGGACATCACCAGATGGTCAACACCGAAATCAGATTGATTATATTCTTTGCTGCCAAAGATGGAGAAGCTCTATACAGTCAGCAAAAACAAGACCAGGAGCTGACTGTGGCTCAGATCATGAACTCCTTATTGCCAAATTCAGACTGAAATTGAAGAAAGTAGGGAAAACCACTAGACCATTCAGGTATGACCTAAATCAAATCCCTTATGATTGTACAGTGGAAGTGAGAAATAGATTTAAGGGCCTAGATCTGATAGATAGAGTGCCTGTTGAACTATGGACTGAGGTTCGTGACATTGTACAGGAGACAGGGATCAAGACAATCATCATGGAAAAGAAATGCAAAGAAGCAAAATGGCCGTCTGGGGAGGCCTTACAAATAGCTGTGAAAAGAAGAGAAATGTAAAGCAAAGGAGAAAAGGAAAGATATAAGCATCTGAATGCAGAGTTCCAAAGAATAGTAAGAAGAGATAAAAAAGCCATCCTCGGTGATCAATGGAAAGAAATAGAGGAAGACAACAGAATGTGAAAGATTAGAGATCTCTTCAAGAAAATTAGACATACCAAGGGAACATTTCATACAAGGATGGGCTCGATAAAGGACAGAAATGGTACAGACCTAACAGAAGCAGAAGTTATTAAGAAGAGGTGGCAAGAATACACAGGAGAACTGTACAAAAAAGATCTTCAGGACCAAGATAATAACCATGGTGTGATCACTGACCTAGAGCCAGACATCCTGGAATGTGAAGTCAAGTGGGCCTTAGAGAGCATCACTACGAACAAAGCTAGTGGAGGTGATGGAATTCCAGTTGAGCTATTTCAAATCCTGAAAGATGATGCTGTTAAAGTGCTGCACTCAATATGCCAGCAAATTTGGAAAACTCAGCAGTGGCCACAGGACTGGAAAAGGGCAGTTTTCATTCCAATCCCAAAGAAAGGCAATGCCAAAGAATGCTCCAACTACCGCACAATTGCTCTCATCTCACACACTAGTTAAGTAATGCTCAAAATTCTCCAAGCCAGGCTTCAGCAATACATGAACCATGAACTTCCAGATGTTCAAGCTGGTTTTAGAAAAGGCAGAGGAACCAGAGATCAAATTGCTAACATCTGCTGGATCATGGAAAAAGCAAGAGAGTTCCAGAAAAGCATCGATTTCTGCTTTATTGATTATGCCAAAGCCTTTGACTGTGTGGATCACAATAAACTGTGGAAAATTCTGAAAGAGATGGGAATACCAGACCACCTGACCTTCCTCTTGAGAAATCTGTATGCAGGTCAGGAAGCAACAGTTAGAACTGGACATGGAACAACAGACTGGTTCCAAATAGGAAAAGGAGTATGTCAAGGCTGTATATTATCACCCTGCTTATTTAACTTCTATCCAGAGTACATCATGAGAAACACTGGACTGGAAGAAACACAAGCTAAAATCAAGATTGCTGGGAGAAATATCAATAACCTCAGATATGCAGATGACACCACCCTTAAAGCAGAAAGTGAAGAGGAACTCAAAAGCCTCTTGATGAAAGTGAAAGTGGAGAGTGAAAAAGTGGGCTTAAAGCTCAACATTCAGAAAACGAAGATCATGGCATCTGGTCCCATCACTTCATGGGAAATAGATGGGGAAACAGTGTCAGACTTTATTTTGGGGGGGCTCCAAAATCATTGCAGATGGTGACTGCAGCCATGAAATTAAAAGATGCTTACTCCTTTGAAGGAAAGTTATGTCCAACCTAGATAGCATATTCAAGAGCAGAGACATTACTTTGCCAACAAAGGTCCGTCTAGTCAAGGCTATGGTTTTTCCTGTGGTCATGTATGGATGTGAGAGTTGGAATGTAAAGAAGGCTGAGCAGCGAAGAATTGATGCTTTTGAACTGTATTGTTGGAGAAGACTCTTGAGAGTCCCTTGGACTGCAAGGAGATGCAACCAGTCCATTCTGAAGGAGATCAGCCCTGGGATTTCTTTGGAAGGAATGATGTTAAAGCTGAAACTCCAGTAGTTTGGCCACCTCATGCAAAGAATTGACTCATTGGAAAAGACTCTGATGCTGGGAGGGATTGGGGGCAGGAGGAGAAGGGGACGACAGAGGATGAGATGGCTGGATGGCATCACTGACTCGATGGCCGTGAGTCTGAGTGAACTCCGGGAGTTGGTGATGGACAGGGAGGCCTGGCGTGCTGCGATTCATGTGGTCGCAAGGAGTCGGACAGGACTGATCAACTGAACTGAACTGATAATTTGTGATGTTGAGTATCTTTCCGGGTCCCTGTTTATCTTCTACACTGTGAGTACAACTTACATCTTGCAATTAGCTTTTTGAAGGTCTGCCCTGTTTTGAATTCTTTTCCGGTGATTTACCCCAGGGCATTTCTTAAGGGCAGGCTTGTGAATAGCCATCAGCCCCGGCTTTCAAGCGGTTGTTGTGGGAAATGGCCACAAGGTGGCAGCATTTCTTCATGCCCAACTCTGGGTACCTGGGCAACCAGAGCCTTAGGGCAAGTCCTATTTCTGGGTTGTCAGTGAGAGTGGCTATGCTTAAGACTTGTGTCTCCTTACTTCCTCCCCCTTACCCTCCATCCCCAAGACAGATCCCAATTGCAACACCACTCTGCAGAAGGGGGTGTCATCCGCAGGTGGGGTGATGCTAAGGAAGGAAGCTGGAAGTGGGAACCCCAACCCCATCACCAGGAGATGCAGAGCCCAGGGAAGTTTGCAAAGCTCTTCCAGTCCAGAGGCTCCACCATCCTTTGGGGGCACTATGGCTTGTTCTGCTGCAGGAGGACCCGCCTGGATCTGGAGACTATGGGCTCATACAGAGGGGGAAAGGAAGTTCATGTCTGTTGCGGTGGGGGGCTCGTTGCCTGGCACACCCTCCCCATACACTCAGCCCCACGACAGTCCAGTCTGGGGACCCAAGCCTACTCAGGCTCCAGGGATGTGACATCAGCCCAGGTCCCAAGACCTGAGCAGAATAGAGTCTTCAGTTCTTTTTTAAATTATTTTTGTCTTTCTATTTTTGCCACTTATTTTGAATTGGAATATATAGATAATTTACACTGTGGTGGGTGGTTTTTTTTTTTAGGTGTACAGCAACTTGAATAATTCACACATGACTTATATGTTCTTTTTCAGCTTCATTCCCCATGTAGGTCATTACAGAATGTTGAGTAGGGTTCCTTGTGCTTTGCAGGGGGTCCTTGTGGATTATTTTATAAACACTAGTGTATCTGTTATTCTCATATTACTAATTTCTCCCTGCCCCCAAACTTTCATTTTTTAGTAACCATAAGGACTGTTTCTAAGTCTGGGAGGCTGTTTCTGTTTTGTCAAGAAGTTTATTGTATCCATGTTTAGATTCCATCTAGAAGTGATATCTTAGGATATTTGTCTTTCACTTACTTATGATCATATGTGGGTCCATTTAAGCTGCTGCCAATGGCCTTCTTTCCATCGGTTTGTTTTTTTTTTCCCCTTCGGTTTTTTTTTTGATGGCTGAGTGTATTCCAGTATATAGATGGACCAGTTACCCTTTATTTCTCTATTGATGGATATTTTGGTGGATGGTCTGTCTTGGAGGTTGTCAATAGTGCTGCCTTGAAAACAGAGGTTAAGGTATCATTTTAAATTATGATTTTCTCTGCATTTAAGACAAGGAGTGGGCTTGCCAGATCAGGCGTAAGTCTGTATTTGGTGTTTTAAGGAATCTCCACACCGTTCTCCTTCATGGCTGCACCCACCCATATACATCTCTGAAACAGTATAGGAGGATTCCCTATTCCCCTTGCCCTCAGCTGCACTTAATTTTTTATAGATCATTTGAAGATTAAGGGCTTCCCTGGTGGCTCAGATGGTAAAGCATTTGCTTGCAAGGCGGGAGACCTGGGTTCAGTCCCTAGGTTGGGAAGATCCCCTGGAGAAGGAAGCGGCAACCCACTCTAGTATTCTTGCCTAGAGCATTCCCATGGACAGAGGAGCCTGGCAGGCTACAGTCTATGGGGCTGCAAAGACTCAAACACGACTGAGTGATTAGCACTTTCACTTTTCGAAGATGGTCATTCTGAGAGGGGTAAGTTGACACTTCATTGCAGTTTTGAGTGGCATTTCACTAACAGTGATCCTGAGCATCTTTTCATGTGCTTATGTCCATCTGGATGCTTTCTTTGGACAAATGTCCGTTTAGATATTTGGCCCGTATTCTATTGGGTTGATTGTTATATATATATATATATGTATTGAGCTGTATGAACTGTTTGCATGCTTTGGAGATGAACTCCTTGTTTTTAAATTTGGTGGCAAACATTTTTCCCCCATTTTGAGGTTTGTCTTCTTTCCTTCAGGGTTTTCCATGCTGTTGAAAAGCTTTTGAGGTTAATGAGGTCCCTTTTGTTGAGTTTTGCTTTCATTTTCCCTCTTTTAAGAGTGTAAGAGTTGATCCAAAAAGAACTTGCTGCGATTTATGTCAAAGCATGTTCTGCGTGTATTTTCCTCCAGCGGTTTAGCGTAGTCCCTCCATTTAGCTCTTTCATTGATTTGGAGTTTCTTTTTCCGCAAGTGGTTAGGGACAGATGTAAATTCTTTCACTTTTCTCTGTTTAAGGAACCTCCACCCTCTCCTGCATCCTGGCTGTTAACAACATGCATTGGCGGCATCAGTGTAGGAGTGTTCCCTTTTCTCCACAACCTCTCCAGAATTTATTGCTTGTAGACCTTTTGACAAAGGCCGTTCTGACAGGTATGAGCTGATACCTCGTAGTAGTTTGCTTTGCATTTTTATAAGATTCATGATGTTGAAAGTTTTTGGTGTGATTAAAAAGAAACAACACTGTGAGCAAAAACGATCTCTCGAGATTGTCTTCTTGACCATCTGCCCTCATCTGAAATCATTTTCCAGAACCTCCCCAAGGACAGTTGTTAAGGATAGGTGTTTTTTCCCACATCCCCTCAGGCTTGGTGACTGACTTTTAAGTACCCATTAGCAGAGGTTTCCATTGTTGTTACCAAAAGCGGCCACAAGGCGGCAGCATTTCTTCATGCGCCACACTGGGTTTGTTTTGTTTTGTTTTGTTTTTCTGGCTAATTTTAATTTTCTATTGGGCTTCCCTGGTGGCTCAGAAAGTAATTAATCTGCCTGCAATGCAGGAGACCCGAGTTCAATCCCTGGGTCAGGAAGATCCCTGGAGAAGAGAATGGCAACCCCCTCCAGTATTCTTGCCTGGAGAATTCCATGGACAGAGGAGCATGGCGGGCGACAGTCCATGGGATCGCAAAGAGTCAGACACGTGTGAACAACTAACACTTTCAGTTTCTATTTTCTATTGCAGTAGAGTTGATTTCTGTTGTTGTGTTTTAGGTTTACAGGAACTTGAGTCAGTCATACACAGACATATATCGATTCTATTAAGGGGGCTTTTCCCAAATAGGTTCTTTCAGTTGCTCCGCAGACTTCCTTGTGCGAACAGCAGGTCCTTTAGGATATATCTGGTAGTAAGTAGTGTGTATATGTCAGTCCTAAACTCTCAATGTTCCCCTTCCCCCACTGTTTAAAAAAAAACAATCATAAGTTGGTTTTTTGTGAGTCTGTTTCTGTTTATAAATTAGTTCATGTGTGTGAATTTCTAGATTGTACCCATCAGTGATATATTTCTTTCCCTCTTGGACTGACTTCACTCAGTATGATAAACCTCAGTCCTTCCATGCTCCTGACAATGGCATTTTTTCATTCTTTGGGATAGCCGAGTGTATTCCAGAGTCTCTTCATTTCTCTATTGATGGACACTCTGGTTGATGCTCTGTCTTGGATATCGTCAACAGTGCTGCCCTGAAAATTGGGCTGCATAAATCATTTTAAATGATTTAAAAATCATTTTATGATTTTCTCCAGCTCTAAGGCAAAGGGTGGGCTTGCCTTGTCATGTGTTAAGTCTGTATTTAGTGTTTTAAGGAATCTCCATGGTTTTCCTTCATGGCTGCACCACCCATGCACACCCCCACCCCACAGAGTAGAGGATGCTCTGTTCCCCTCGCCCTCAGCAGCATTTAATTCTTTGTAGATCTTTTGGAAGATGGCCATCCTGAGCCGTGTGAGCTGATACCTAACTGCAGTTTTGATTGGCATTTTTCTAACAGTGATCCCGGGCATCTTTTCCGGTGCTTTATGGCCATCTGGATACCTTCTTTGAACAAATGTTCATTTGGATCTTTGGCCTGTTTCTTTTTTATTTATTGAATTGATTGTTTTCTTGATATTAAGCTGCTGTTTGCATGTTTTAAAGGTGAATTCCATTTTTAAATTCGGTTGCAAACTTTTTTTTTCCCCATTTTGAGGGGATTTTTTTCCCCCTTTGTTTAGTATTTTCCTTGCTGTGCCAAAGGATTTTATGTTAATGAGGTCCCTTTTGTTGAGTTTAATTTTTTTTTTTCATTATTCTGAGAATTGATGCAAAAAGAACTTGCTGCAATTTATGTCAAGGCATGTTCTGCCTGTATTTTCCTCAAGAGATTTAGGGTAATCATCCCTCCATTTAGCTCTTTAATTAATTTGGAGTTTCTTTTTCTGCATGGGGTTTAAGAGTGTTGTAATTTCACTCACTTTTCTCTTGTTTAAGGAACCTTCTTCCTGTTCTCCATTTTGGCTGTTAACAATTTACATTCCCAGCATCTGTATCAAAGAGTTAGCTTTTCTTCAAACCCTTTCCACTATTGTTTGCAGACTTTTTGAAAAGGGCCCGTCTGACAGGTTTGAGAAGATTCCTCGGTGCAGTTTTGGTCGGCATTTCTTTAACAGGGATCCTGAGCCCCTTTTCACGTACTCTCTGGCCATCTGGATGCCTTCTTGGAGGAGTGTCCATTTAAACCACTGGCCCATTTTTCTATTGGGTTGTTTGTTTGTTTTTTTTTTTTTGATGTTGAGCTACATGAGCTGTTTGCATGTGTTGGAGATGAATTCCTTGTGGGTATCCTCATTTGGAAACCTTTACTTTTCCCAATCTGAAGATGGACTTTTTCTGTCATTTAGGATTTCCCTTGCTGTGCAAACCCTTAAGGTCGATGAGGTCCCTTCTGTTCACTTCATTTTATGTTTCATTACTCTCAAAGGTGGATCCAGCAATAACTGGCTGTGATTTATGTCAAAGTGCGTCTGCATGTATTTTTCTCAAGAAGTAGAGAGTAATCACCCCTCCAATGAGATCGTCAATCAATCTGGAATTCCTTTTTCTCTATGAGGTTAGGCAGAGTGGTAATGTCATTCTCTTTTCACTATTTAAGGAACCTTCACGCTATCCTGCCTACTGACTGTTAACAATTTAACAATGCCGGCATCAGTACAGGAGGGGTCCCTTTTCTCCACAACCTCTCCACCGTTTATTGTTTGTAGACCCTTTGACAAAGGCCATTCTTACCGGTGTGAGCTGATATGTGATTGTAGTTTTGATTTTCATTTCTGCAAGATTTCATGATTGTGAAATCTTTAAAAAACAAAAAAACGGTATGAGTAAAACTGAACTCCCGAGTTTGGCGTTTTGACAGTCTGCTCTGTTTTGACTTCTTTTCCAGGACATTTGTTGAGGACAGGTGTCTTTTCCTTGCATTCCCGCGGGGCTGGTGAAGAGTAAGTGCTCATGTGAAAGAAAGGAAAGAGAAGTCGCTCAGTCGTGTCCAACTCTTTGCGACCCCGTGGACTGTAGCCTACCAGGCTTTTCCGTCCATGGGATTCTCCAAGCAAGAATTCTGGAGTGGGCTGCCATTTCCTTCTCCAGGGGATCTTCCCGACCCGAGGATCGAATCCGGGTCTCCCGCAATGGAGGCAGACGTTTTAACCTCTGAGCCACCAGGGAATAGGCGCAAGGCACATGTGCACATAGGCACAGCTTTTTCTGTTGTTGTTACCAAAAATGGCCACAAGGCGGTAGCATTTCTCATGCGCCACACTTGTGCTGGGGGATCAAGGCGATGGCACCCCACTCCAGTACTCTTGCCTGGAAAATCCCATGGGCGGAGGAGCCTGGTAGGCTGCAGTCCATGGGGTCGCTGAGGGTCGGACACGACTTAGCGACTTCACTTTCACTTTTCACTTTCATGCATTGGAGAAGGAAATGGTAACCCACTCCAGTGTTCTTGCCTGGAGAATCTCAGGGACGGGGGCGCCTAATGGGCTGCCGTCTATGGGGTCGCACAGAGTTGGACACGACTGAAGCGACTGAGCAGCAGCAGCAGCAGCATGGTAACAACTTTAATCGGTGTAGAGTTGCTTACTGTTGTTTATCTGTTTAAAGTTTACAGGAATTTGATTCAGCTATATATAGACGTATATCAATTCTTTGCTTTAAAGGGGGCTTTTTCCAAATAAGTTCTTTCAGTGTATTCCGTAGACTTCCCTGTGCTATTCAGGAGGCCCTTTTGGATTATCTATCTGATAATAAGTAGTGTGTTAATATGTTAATCCCAACCTCTTAATGTCCCACTACCCCTATGTATTTTTTTCAGATAATCATAAGTTGGTTTTCTAAGTCTGTGAGTTTCTCTTTATAAATTATAAAGTTCATTCTCTTTATAAAGTTCATTTTAATGAATTCATAGATTCCACCTGTAAGTGATATTTCTCCCCCTCTCTGATGGACTTCACAGTGTATGATGAATCTCTCAGTCCATCTATGCTGCTTCCAAGGTGTTTTTTCCTTCTTTTTGATGACTGAGTGTATTCCAGTGTCTACATGGACTAGTTACTCGTCATTTCTCTATTGATGGACTTTTTGATTGATGCTCTGCTTTGGATGTTATGGTGGCTTGGTGGTAAAGCATCCACCTGCAATGCAGGAGACTCAGGTTTGATTCCTGGGTTGGCAACATCCACTGGAGGAGGGCATGACAACACGCTCCAGTATTCTTGCCAGGAGAATCCCATGGACAGAGGAGCCTGGTGGCCTAGAGTCCACAGGGGTTGCAGAGAGTCAGACACGACTGAGCAACTAACACTTTCACTTCTGCTGTCTGGAATATTGTCAGTCGTGCTGCCCTGAATATACGGGAACAAGTATCATCTTAAATTATGATTTTCTCCAGATCTGAGGCAAGGGGTGGGCTTGCCAGAGAGAGTGGTAACTCTGCGTTTAGTGGTTTAAGAATCTCCATACTGTTTTCCTTTGTGACCTGACTGACCATTGACATCCCTGACGCAGTGTAGAAGAATCGCCTCTTCTCAGCAGCATTTACTCTTTGTTTCTCTTTTGGAGGATGGCCATTCTACCCTGTGTGAGGGGGCTGGCGCTTGCAGCTTTGATTGGCACTCATCTGACAGTGATGCTGAGCATCTTTTACGTGTGCTATGACCTTCTGGAGGCCTTCTTAATGAAATATTCATTTCGATCTTTGGCATCATTTTCTGTTGGGTTGGTTTTTTTTTAATTATTATTCTTTTCATTGCGCTTTATGAGCTGTCTGCCTGTTTTCTGATAAATTCTGAGTTTTTATTTTTAGTTGCAAACTGCGTTTTTCCTATGCTTCGTGTTGCCTTTCTTTTTTTAGGGTTTTCCTTGCAGGGCAATAGCTTTTTAGGTTACTGAGGTCTCTTTCGCTGAGTTAGGTCTTATTGTTCATTATTCTAAGAGTGGATCCAAAAACAACTTGCTGCCATTTCTGTCAAAGTGTGTTCTGCCTATATTTTCCTCAAGAGCTTTTAGAGTAATCTTCCCTTGTTTACTCAAGGCAAGAATACTGAAGTGGTTTTCCATTCCCTTCTCCAGTGGACCACATTCTGTCAGATCTCTCCACCATGACCCGCCCATCTTGGGTTGCCCCACACACATGGCTTAGTTTCATTGAGTTAGACAAGGCTGTGGTCCTAGTGTGATTAGATGGACTAGTTTTCTGTGAGTATGGTTTCAGTGTGTCTGCCCTCTGATGCCCTCTTGCAATACTACCCTCTTACTTGGGTTTCTCTTACCTTGGGCATGGGGTGTTTCTTCACGGCTGCTCCAGCAAAGCGCAGCCATTGCTCCTTACCTTGGATGAGGGGTATCTCCTCACCGACGCCCTTCCTGACCTTCAGTGTGGGATAGCTCCTCTAGGCCCCCAAGCGTCCACTCAGCCACGGCTCCTTGGACATGGGGTTGGTCCTTCCGGCCACCGCCCCTGGCCTCGGGCTTGGGCATGGGGTATCTCCTCCTGGCCACCGCCCCTGATCTCAGAAGCGGGGTAACTCCTCTCGTCGCCACCCTTGACCTCGGATGCAGGGTAACTCCTCTCGTCACTGCCCCTGACCTCAGAAAGAATGTGGTCCACTGCGGAAGGGAATGGCAAACCACTTCAGTATTCTTGCCTTGAGAACCCCATGAACAGTATGAAAAGGGAAAATGATAGGATACTGAAAGAGAAACTCCCCAGGTCAGTAGGTGCCAAATATGCTACTGGAGATCAGTGGAGAAATAACTCCAGAAAGAATGAAGGGATGGAGCCAAAGCAAAAACAATACCCAGCTGTGCATGTGACTGGTGATAGAAGCAAGGTCCAATACTGTAAAGAGCAATATTGCATAGGAGCCTGGAATGTCAGATCCATGAATCAAGGCAAATTGGAAGTGGTCAAACAAGAGATGGCAAGAGTGAATGTTGACATTCTAGGAATCAGCCAACTAAAATGGACTGGAATGGGTGAATTTAACTCAGGTGACCATTATATCTACTACTGTGGGCAGGAATCCCTCAGAGGAAATGGAGTGGCCATCATGGTCAACAAAAGAGTCCAAAATGCAGTACTTAGATGCAATCTCAAAAATGACAGAATGATCTCTGTTCATTTCCAAGGTGAACCATTCAATATCACAGTAATCCAAGTCTATGCCCCAACCAGTAACGCTGAAGAAGCTGAAGTTGAACGGTTCTACGAAGACCTACAAGACCTTTTAGAACTAACACCCAAAAAAGATGTCCTTTTCATTATAGGGGACTGGAATGCAAAAGTAGGAAGTCAAGAAACAGCTGGAGTAACAGGCAAATTTGGCCTTGGAATACGGAATGAAGCAGGGCAAAGACTAATAGAGTTTTGCCAAGAAAATGCACTGGTCATAACAAACACATTCTTCCAACAACACAAGAAAAGACTCTACACATGGACATCACCAGATGGTCAACACCGAAATCAGATTGATTATATTCTTTGCTGCTAAAGATGGAGAAGCTCTATACAGTCAGCAAAAACAAGACCAGGAGCTGACTGTGGCTCAGATCATGAACTCCTTATTGCCAAATTCAGACTGAAATTGAAGAAAGTAGGGAAAACCACTAGACCATTCAGGTATGACCTAAATCAAATCCCTTATGATTATACAGTGGAAGTGAGAAATAGATTTAAGGGCCTAGATCTAATAGATAGAGTGCCTGATGGACTATGGAATGAGGTTCGTGACATTGTACAGGAGACAGGGATCAAGACCAACCCCATGGAAAAGAAATGCAAAAAAGCAAAATGGCTGTCTGGGGAGGCCTTACAAATAGCTGTGAAAAGAAGAGAAGCAAAAAGCAAAGGAGAAGAGGAAAGATATAAGCATCTGAATGCAGAGTTCCAAAGAATAGCAAGAAGAGATAAGAAAGCCATCCTCAGTGATCAATGGAAAGAAATAGAGGAAAACAACAGAATGGGAAAGACTAGAGATCTCTTCAAGAAAATTAGAGTTTTCAAGGGAACATTTCATGAAAAGATGGGCTCGATAAAGGACAGAAATGGTATGGACCTAACAGAAGCAGAAGATATTAGGAAGAGATGGCAAGAATACACAGAAGAACTGTACAAAAAAGATCTTCACGACCCAGATAATCACGATGGTGTGATCACTCACCTAGAGCCAGACATCCTGGAGTGGGACGTCAAGTGGGCCTTAGGAAGAAGCATCACTACAAACAAAGCTAGTGGAGGGGATGGAATTTCAGTTGAGCTATTTCAAATCCTAAAAGATGATGCTGTGAAAGTGCTGCACTCAATAGGCCAGCAAATTTGGAAAACTCGGCAATGGCCACAGGACTGGAAAAAGTCCATTTTCATTCCAATCCCAAAGAAAGGCAATGCCAAAGAATGTTCAAACTACTCCACAATTGCACTCATCTCACAGGCTAGCAAAGTCATGATCAAAATTCTCCAAGCCAGGCTTCAACAGTACATGAACCATGCACTTCCAAATGTTCAAGCTGGATTTAGAAAAGGAAGAGGAACCAGAGATCAAATTGCTAACATCCACTGGATTATCAAGAAAGCAAGAGAGTTCCAGAAAAACATCTGCTAAGTCGCTTCAGTCGTGTCCGACTCTGTGCAACCCAATGGACGGCAGCCCACCAGGCTTCCCCGTCCCTGGGATTCTCCAGGCAAGAACACTGGAGTGGGTTGCCATTTCCTTCTCCAATGCATGAAAGTGAAAAGTGAAAGTGAAGTCGCTCAGTCATGTCCGACTCTTCGCGACCCCATGGACTGTAGCTTAACAGGCTCCTCTGTCCATGGATTTTCCAGGCAAGAGTACTGGAGTGGGGAGCCATTGCCTTCTCCGAGGAGAACATTATACGGAGCCATCAAATCCCTCAGATACTTTTAAGATCCCCTGTTAGTAGTTTAGCCAAATCTACTAAAATAACACAGTAATGAGCCCTTTACTTTTTCCTAATAGTATGATCACAAAGCACTGAAGAAAAAATTACTGTGATCGAAACAAAGCAATGCATAATGACCGAAGACAAATGTGTTCAGTTATTCTTTTAAAATCTAACAGTTGTTAATATTGTTTTAAAAACATCTTCACATTTTAGATTTAAATCTCTTCTACAAAATGGATGATTCTATTATGTCAGAGATGGATTAGAAAAATGCAATAATTTAGTGCCTACATCCACTATGCCAAAGGCTTTGACTGTGTGGATCACAACAAACTGTGGAAAATTCTTCAAGAGATGGGAATACCACACCACCTGATCTGCTTCTTGAGAAATCTATATGCAGGTCAAGAAGCAACAGTTAGAACTGGACATGGAACAACAGGCTGGTTCCAAATTGGGAAAGGAGTACATCAAGGCTGTATATTGTCACCCTGCTTATTTAACTTAGATGCAGAGTACATCATGAGAAATGCTGGGCTGGATGAAGCACAAGCTGGAATCAAGATTTTCAGGAAAAATATGAATAACCTCAGATATGCAGATGACACCACCCTTATGGCAGAAAGCAAAGAAGAACTAAAGAGCCTCTTGATGAAAGTGAAAGATGAGGGTGAAAAAGTTGGCTTAAAACTCAACATTCGGTCTCTTTCCCGGCTGGAACCATGGAGGGTGCAGAAGAGAAGAAAAAGAAGGTTCCTGCTGTGCCAGAAACCCTTAAGAAAAAGCGGAAGAATTTCGCAGAGCTTAAGATCAAGCGACTGAGAAAGAAGTTTGCCCAAAAGATGCTTCGAAAGGCAAGGAGGAAGCTTATCTATGAAAAAGCTAAGCATTACCACAAGGAATACAGGCAGATGTACAGAACTGAAATTCGAATGGCTAGGATGGCACGAAAAGCCGGTAACTTCTATGTACCCGCGGAACCCAAATTGGCATTTGTCATCAGGATCAGAGGTATCAACGGTGTGAGCCCAAAGGTTCGAAAGGTGCTGCAGCTCCTTCGCCTCCGGCAGATATTCAACGGCACTTTTGTGAAGCTCAACAAGGCATCAATTAACATGCTGAGAATTGTGGAGCCATACATTGCATGGGGGTACCCAAATCTGAAGTCTGTAAATGAATTGATTTACAAGCGTGGTTATGGCAAAATCAACAAAAAGCGAATTGCCCTGACAGACAACGCATTGATTGCTCGATCTCTTGGGAAATATGAAATCATCTGCATGGAGGATCTGATTCATGAGATCTATACCGTTGGAAAACGTTTCAAAGAAGCAAACAACTTCCTGTGGCCCTTTAAATTGTCTTCTCCACGAGGTGGAATGAAGAAAAAGACCACCCATTTTGTAGAAGGTGGAGATGCTGGCAACAGGGAAGACCAGATCAACAGGCTTATTAGAAGGATGAACTAAGGTATCTACCAGGATTATTATTGTAATCTGGTTAATAAACAATTGAAACAAATTGAAAAAAAAAAAAAAACTCAACATTCGGAAAACTAAGATCATGGCATCTGGTCCCATCACTTCATGGCAAATAGATGGGGAAACATTGGAAACAGTGACAGACTTTATTTTCTTGGGCTCCAAAATCACTGCAGATGGTAACTGCAGCCATGAGATTAAAAGATGCTCACTCCTTGGAAGAAAAGCTATGACCAACCCAGACAGCATATTAAAAAGCAGAGACGCTACTTTGCCAACAAAGGTCCATCTAGTCAAAGGTATGGTTTTTCCAGTAGTGATGTATAGATGTGAGGGCTGGACCATAAAGAATGCTGAGCACTGAAGAATTGATGCTTTGGAACTGTGGTATTGGAGAAGACTCTGGAGAGTCCCTTGGACTGCAAGGAGATCCAACCAGTCCATCCTTAAGGAAATCAGTCCTGAATATTCATTGGAAGGACTGATAGTAATGCCAAAACTCCAGTACTTTGGCCATCTGATGTGAAGAACTGACTCACTTGAAACACCCTGATGCTGGGCAAGATTGAAGGCAGAAGGAGAAGGGGACAACAGAGGATAAGATGGTTGGATGGCATCCACAGACATGAGTGTGAGCAAGCTCTGGGAGTTGGTAATGAACAGGGAAGCCTGGCATGCTGCAGTCCATGGGGTTGCAAAGAGACGGACATGACTTAGCAACTGAACTGAACTGATTGAATACACTGCTGTTGCTGCTGCTGCTAAGTCGCTTCAGTCATGTCTGACTCGGTGCGACCCCAAAGATGGCAGCCCACCAGGCTCCCCCGTCCCTGGGATTCTCCAGGCAAGAACACTGGAGTGGGTTGCCATTTCCTTCTCCAATGCATGAAAGTGAAAAGTGAAAGTGAAGTCGCTCAGTCGTGTCCGACTTAGCGACCCCATGGACTGCAGCCTACCAGGCTCCTCTGTCCATGGATTTTCCAGGCAAGAGTACTGGAGTGGGGTGCCACTGCCTTCTCCAATTGAATACACTGAAAGAACCTATATGGGAAAAGACCTCCCCCCTCCAAAATAGATATATGTTCATGTATAACAAAACCAGGTTCCTGTACCTAAAACAAACACAACATCGGAAATCAACTCTACTTCAATAGAAAATAAACGCTAAACCAAAACAAAAACCACAGCTGGAACAGGGAGAAATGCTGCCCCTTGTGGCCACTTTAGTATCAGCAACTGAAAAAACCTCTGCTCTTGGGGCACTTATCTACCTGCTATGTGGGAGACCTGGGTTCGATCCCTGGGTTGGGAAGATCACCTGAAGAAGGGGACGGCTACCCACTCCAGTATTCTGGCCTGGAGAATTCCATGGACTGTATAGTCCATGGGGTCGCAAAGAGTCAGACACAACTGAGCGACTTTCACTTTCACTTGGACACTTGTTTTCACCAGGCCTGGAAGAATGTAAGGAAAAAAACACCTCCCTCAACAAATGCCCTCAAGCAGGTCCTGGAAAAAGAATTCAAAAGAGGGCAGACGACAAGAGGGCAATCTCCACAGGTCAGTTTTACACTGTTTTGTTATTTTTTTTTAAATCATATGAAAAGCCTCCACACACTAAAATCTTATAGAAAAGCAAATCAAAACTACAATGAGGAATCACCTCTCACTGGTCAAAATGACCTTTGTCAAAAAGTCCACAAACAATAAAGGCTGGTAGGTTTTGGAGAAAAGGGAATTCTCCTGCACTGATGTTGTCAATGCAAATTGTTAAAAGTCCATACAGAGGACAGGGTGGAGCCTCCTTAAACAAGAGAACAGTGAGTGAAATTATGACACTCCATGACCACTAGACCATTCAGGTATGACCTAAATCAAATCCCTTTTGATTATACAATGGAAGTGAGAAATAGATTTAAGGGCCTAGATCTGATAGATAGAGTGCCTGATGAACTATGAATGAGGTTTGTGACATTGTACAGGAGACAGGGATCAAGACCAACCCCATGGAAAAGAAATGCAAAAAAGCAAAATGGCTGTCTGGGGAGGCCTTACAAATAGCTGTGAAAAGAAGAGAAGCAAAAAGGAATGGAGAAAAGGAAAGATATAAACATCTGAACGCAGAGTTCCAAAGAATAGCAAGAAGAGATAAGAAAGCCTTCCTCAGCGATCAATGCAAAGAAATAGAGGAAAACAACAGAATGGGAAAGACTAGGGATCTCTTCAAGAAAATCAGAGATACCAAAGGAATATTTCATGCAAAGATGAGCTTGATAAAGGGCAGAAATGGTATGAACCTAACAGAAGCAGAAGATATTAAGAAGAGATGGCAAGAATACACAGAAGAACTGTACAAAAAGATCTTCATGACCCAGATAATCACGATGGTGTGATCACTGACCTAGAGCCAGACATCCTGGAATGTGAAGTCAAGTGGGCCTTAGAAAGCATCACTTCGAACAAAGCTAGTGGAGGTGATGGAATTCCAGTTGAGTTATTCCAAATCCTGAAAGATGATGCTGTGAAAGTGCTGCACTCAATATGCCAGCAAATTTGGAAAACTCAGCAGTGGCCACAGGACTGGAAAAGGGCAGTTTTCATTCCAATCCCAAAGAAAGGCAATGCCAAAGAATGAACATACTACTGCACAATTGCACTCATCTCACACGCTAGTAAAGTAATGCTCAAAATTCTCCAAGCCAGGCTTCAGCAATATGTGAACCGTGAACTTCCTGATGTTCAAGCTGGTTTTAGAAAAGGCAGAGGAACCAGAGATCAAATTGCCAACATCCGCTGGATCATGGAAAAAGCAAGAGAGTTCCAGAAAAGCATCGATTTCTGCTTTATTGACTATGCCAAAGCCTTTGACTGTGTGGATCACAATAAACTGTGGAAAATTCTGAAAGAGATGGGAATACCAGACCACCTGATCTGCCTCTTGAGAAATTTGTATGCAGGTCAGGAAGCAACAGTTAGAACTGGACATGGAACAACAGACTGGTTCCAAATTGGAAAAGGAGTTCGTCAAGGCTGTATATTGTCACCCTGTTTATTTAACTTATATGCCGAGTACATCATGAGAAACGCTGGACTGGAAGAAACACAAACTGGAATCAAGATTGTCAGGAGAAATATCAATAACCTCAGATATGCAGATGACACCACCCTTATGGCAGAAAGTGAAGAGGAACTCAAAAGCCTCTTGATGAAAGTGAAAGTGGAGAGTGAAAAAGTGGGCTTAAAGCTCAACATTCAGAAAATGAAGATCATGGCATCTGGTCCCATCACTTCATGGGAAATAGATGGGGAAACAGTGTCAGACTTTATTTTTGGGGGCTCCAAAATCACTGCAGATGGTGACTGCAGCCATGAAATTAAAAGACGCTTACTCCTTGGAAGGAAAGTTATGAGCAACCTAGATAGCATATTCAAAAGCAGAGACATTACTTTGCCAACAAAGGTCCGTCTAGTCAAGGCTATGGTTTTTCCTGTGGTCATGTATGGATGTGAGAGTTGGACTGTGAAGAAGGCTGAGCGCTGAAGAATTGATGCTTTTGAACTGTGGTGTTGGAGAAGACTCTTGAGAGTCCCTTGGACTGCAAGGAGATCCAACCAGTCCATTCTGAAGGAGATCAGCCCTGGGATTTCTTTGGAAGGAATGATGCTAAAGCTGAAACTCCAGTACTTTGGCCACCTCATGCGAAGAGCTGACTCATTGGAAAAGACTCTGATGCTGGGAGGGATTGGGGGCAGAAGGAGAAAGGGACGACAGAGGATGAGATGGCTGGATGGCATCACTGACTCGATGGACGTGAGTCTGAGTGAACTCCAGGAGTTGGTGATGGACAGGGAGGCCTGGCGTGCTGCAATTCATGGGGTTGCAAAGAGTCGGACATGACTGAGCAACTGATCTGATCTGATTTGATCCCCCTACAGAAAACAATAACTCGAAAATGACTGAAGAGCTAAACGGAGGGACAATTACTCTAAACCTCTTGAGGGATTTACAGGGAAAACATACTTTGACATAAACGGCAGTAAGCCCTTTTGGATCCGTTGCAGGAAGGGGGACCCCTCCCAGGGAACGAAACTGGGCTCTTGTCTAACACTTGGAAATGAATTGTCTGAGGAGACACATACGCTGACAAAGCAAGAGATTTTCTTGGGAAAGGGCACCCGGGTGGAGAGCAGGAGGGTAAGGGAACCCAGGAGAGCAGCTCTGTCACATGGCTTGCAGTCTCGGGTGTTATGGTGATGGGATTAGTTTCCGGGTTGTCTGTAGCCAATCATTCTGACTCAGACCTTCCTGGTGGTGCATGCCTTGTTCAGCCAAGATGGATGCCAGCGAGAAGGATTCTGGGAGGTGGTCAGATATGTGGTGTCTCCTTTTGACCTTTCCCGAATTCTTCTGGTTGGTAGTGGCTTATAAGTTCCATGTTCCTTACCAGGACTTCCTGTCGTAAAACAATTCATGCAAATAGTTACTATGGTACCTGGCCAGGGTGGGTGGTTTTAGTCAGCATGCTTCTCCTAACAGATCCACTTTTAAAATAATGAAAAATTAAACAAAACTCAACAAAGAGCCTCTAACCTCAAAAGCTTTTGCATTGCAAGGGAAACCATAAACCAAACTTAAAACACCTGGGAATGAGGGGGAAAAAATGTTTGCAACTGAATTTAGAAACAAGAAATTTCTCTCCAAAACATGCAATCAGCTCATGCAGCTCAATACCAAAAAAACAACCAACCCAGTAGAAAAATGGGCCAAAGATCTAAGTGGACGTTTGTTCAGAGAAGGCATCCAGGTGGCCATAAAGCACCAAAAAAGATGCTCAGCATCTCTAGTTACTGGAGAAATGCAAATCAAAATGGCAACAAGGTATCACCTCACACCCCTCAGAATGTCCATCTTCTCAAAGATCTACAAAGATTAAATGTTGCTGAAGGCGAGGGGAACAGGGAATCCTACACTGTGGGCCGGGAAGTAAATGGGTGGCCTGCAGCCATGAAGTAAAACAGTATGGAGGTTCCTTTAAATATTAACTATAGAGTTACCACATGATCTGGCAAGCCCACTCCTTGCCTTAGATCCGGAAGGAAGATTAATTTTATATGACACGTGCATCCCTCTTTTCAGGGCAGCCCTGTTGACAATAACAAAGACACAGCATCAACCAAAATGTCCATCCACAGAGAAATGAAGAAAAATTAAACAAACAGTGTCCTCTGTACACTGGAATACACTCAGCCATCAAAAAGAACGAAAATTCACCATTGGCTGCAGCATGGATGGGCCAAGAGATTTATCATATTGGGTGAAGTCTGTCAGAGAGGGAAAGAGAAATGTCTTGTCACTTACAGGTGGAATCTGTCATTTCATTCAAATGAACTAATTTATAAACAGAAACGAACTCACAGACTTAGAAAACCCACTTATGGTTATTTTTATTTTTAAAAAAGGTAGGGGAAGGGAGACATTAAGAGGTTGGGATTAACATACACATAGTACTGGGAGGCCTGGCGTGCTGCGATTCATGGGGTCGCAAAGAGTCGGACACAACTGAGCGACTGAACTGAACTGAGCTGAGTACTTATCAACTAGAGAATCCAAAAGGACCTAGTGACTAGCACACAGAAGTCTACTGAACACATGGAAGGAACCGATATAGGAAAAGAATCTGGAAAAAAAAAAAAAAAACAGATAAACGTTCATGTATAGCTAAACCAAGTTCCTGTATACCTATAACAAACACAACGTTGGAAATCAGCTCTTCTCCAATAGAAAATAGACGCTAAATTACAAAAGAAAAACAGTGGCGCACTAAGAAGTGCTGCCGCCTTGTGGCCGCTGTTGGTAACAACAACTGAAAAACCTGTTCTCATGGGCACGTAATATTCACCACGTCTGTGGGGCTGTCAGTAAAATACACAGCCCTCAACAAATGTCCCTGGGTTGGTAACGGAGAAAGAACGCAAAACAGAGCAGACTGTCAAGAGGACGATCTCGGGAGTTCAGTCTGACTCTCACTGTTTTCTAAAAAATCACATGTACATATTTCAGCATTGTGAAATCTTAAGAGAAATGCAAATCAAAACTACAATGAGGTATCACCTCACACAGGTTAGAATGGGCATCGGCAAAAGGTCTAAAACCAATAAACGCTGGGGAGGTTGTGGAGGGAAGGGAACCCTCCTACAGCGGTGCTGGCAATGTCGATGCTAACAGCCAGCACACAGAACAGCGCGGAGGTTTCTCAAGTAAAAAGGGAATGAAATTAGGACACTCCAGAGAGAAAAGAAACTCCACATTGATCAAAGAGCTGAACAGACGGCCACTAATCCAAATCTCTTGAGGAAAATATAGGTATAATATGCTTTGACATAAATCACAACTTTTTTTGGTCTACCTCTTAGAGTAATGGAAAACTAAACTAAACAAATGGGGCCTCATTGACTTTAAAAGCATTTGCTCAGCAAGGGGAGCCATAAACAGGAAAAAAACTAGAAAACCCTCAGAATGGTAAAAATTAAGTGAATGTTACTTGTTGAATATTAAGTGCCCATCAGCACAGTTTTTCCAGTTGTTATGAATGCACTTGAATCATCCAGAAATCATCCCCCTCCCCAGTCCCTGGAAAAATTGCCTTCCACAAATCCAGTCCCCAAAATGTTGGAGACTGCTGCTCTATAGCATAACAATAAGAATACATCTAACAGAACTGACCACTACAGTAAAAATGACTACATATTAAACTTGTTTTTTAAGTTTTCCAAAACAGCAAGATCTTTCTTATATAGATCTCCAACATAAATACAAATTAGAATACAAAGCATTTTTCAAGGTGAACTAATTAGGTTTTGGGGGAAAAGTCCAGAAAGAAAGCAGCACTTTACTGTTACTTGTTTCTGGACAGATTCAGGTTCTGTGGGTGTTATTCTAGCCCTGTATTCATGCTTTGTCTCTATTTACTGACAATGAGAAGTTTGGGGGTTTTCCCGTAAAATTTAAAATAAATAACATTTTCTGTAAAGGAAAATTAACAAGCTAACTTGTTAACAAATTAACTTTATACTTAACAAGCTAACTTTATTCTTCAAGGAACTACAATAAGACAAGAAATGAGCCTAAAGTTAGCAGAAGGAAAGGAATACTAAAAATCAGAGCAGAAGTAAATGAAATAAAGACCAGAGAACTAATAAAACAGAACAGTGAAACCAAGAGGTTTGTTTTTTTTTTTTTCTCTTTCAGAAGAAAATGTTTCATTACTTACCACTGGTAGAGACATGTGGGAGGGCAACCTTCTGTCAGGCACCTAAGACTTTCAGCAGCTCACTTCCATCGTGTCTTCTGTTCCTCTCTAGATCCGGCTGAATTAATTGCCCTTGAAAAAGCAAGAAACACGTTTTGGTTTCATCCCAGCGATTCACATTCTCCCTCCTCCTGGAACCCCCCTCCCACCACTTCACTCTCCTCGCTCCTTCTCCCAGTCCAGCCCAGCGGGCTTCACCTGCCCAGACACACCTGCTGGTCATCCTCAATCAGCACGACCAAGCCGCTCTGTTAGTCTCAAAACAAAATTCATACTTTGTTTTTTACTCCTTTGTCCCCTGTCTTCCTAATACGCTGAGAGCTGTGTGAGGACAAGCACTGCTCTCCTTACCCACTCACAGATGCTCTGCCCTCTGTCTCTGCACACAGGGGGCCTCCCCTCCTTCTCTCCCCCAGCATCTCTCACGACAGAGGAAATACAGACATTCATTCATTCTGAGCTCTCCTCTGAATTATAATTACCTGAAAATTCCCAGGGACTCCAGAAAGCTAGGTTTTATATGGTACCGTCAATAAATCCCATAAAACCTTTTATGTTAGAAAAAAAAAATCTCACTTGAATTTTTGCTCAGTAAAGCCCCACTGGAAACCCCACTCTCTGCTCCCCAATCATCCCTCCATCCAGCCGGAGCCGGGGTGTGGTCAACGGGGCAGGGTCAGCACGTGTCCTGCCCAACGTCAGTGGACAAACACAGCTCCAAGGTTCTCTCCTGTTGGAGACCCCTCTGTTTTTCGCTCAGCGGTGGAGCATAAAGAAGCACTCACCTGACTCGTGCTCTTTGCTCCAGAGTTTTGTGCAGGTAAGAGTTACTCAGGATGGACCAGGGGCTCCTGAGTCTGTAGTTACAGGGACTGGGTCCTGAGACCTGCTCTGCCCACAGAGACGCCATCACCACACCAGCTGCAGCATCAGAGACAACAGCAGCATCTGCATGGAGCATCTGCTGTGTCTCCAATGAGAAGTGAATGTTTTCCTGGGCACAGTCCTCCTCCTCCTCAGATCAGAAGAGAAAGACAGAGGGAGAGAGAGACAGGGAGAGAGAGAGAGGCAGACAGAGTGAGACAGAGACAGAGAGAGAGACAGAAAGAGAGAGATACAGTGAGAGACACACACAGAGAAAGAGACAGAGACAGGCAGAGAGTGTGTGTGTGCGTTTCTTACACAAAGTAGCCTGCCAGGCTCCTCTGTCTGTGTGACCCCATGGACTGTGGCCCATCAGGCTCCTCTGTCCATGGGATTTCCCAGGCAAGAAAACTGGAGTGGGTGGCCATTTCCTCCTCTAGGGGATCTTCTCGACCCAGGGATCTGAACGACATCTCCTGAGTTTCCTTCCATTGGCAGGGGGAGCCTTTACCACTGCACCACCTGGGAAGCCCCTGACTAAGGACAACTGCTGGCAATTATCCAGATGATTCCAATGGGGAGTGGAACAGCAGGCAGACAAGGTTCTCAGCCTTCTCTGGGGTAAGACTTGGTTTAGAATCAACATTGAGATTAGGCATTAACGGGACACTCCGAGGTGCATCAGGAACTTCCTTTGTGGGACTTTCTTGGTGGTCCAGTGGTTGAGAATCAGTCTTGCAATGCAGGGCACGTGGGTTAGATCCCTGGTCGAGGAACTAGGATCCCACACGCTGGAGCAACTAAGCTTGCGTGCTGCAACTACTGGGCCTGTGAGCTTTAGAGCCTGTGTGCCACAACTAAGACCCACCACAGCCGAATGCGTAAATAAATATTTTAAAAAGAGGAACTTGCTGAGTGCTGCCCCAGGTCACATGTGTGAGGTCTTGCACCAAGGCCACAGAAGCAGAGCCCAGAACCAAAGTCACCACCAAAGCTGACTGAGCCCCTTTGCAGCCTTGTCAAAAGGCCCTGATAATCACTAACAACCCTCCAGACTCCCAATTAAGCAAAGATGCCCACTCCAGTAAACACCCTATAGCATCCCAACCAGTCACCTAATGCCAACCTTCCGGCAGGAATTTTCTTTGTCTTGATATAAAAGCTGGCTCATGAACACTCATGAACACTGTCAACTCTCCTGGCCTGTCAGGAGTTGACAGCCAGCTGCGTTCACAGTGCCCGCTCTCTCTCTGCTCTTTGTTCTTAGTAAACTCACTCCCTTCTCAAGTGCTCTGGTCTGGAAATTCTTTTCCAACCCATGCTCATACTGCCTCAACATCTGGTGGCCTATGGGGATTGCTCTCAGGGGACCCTCCCCCAATCTCCTTTCCTCTTTCCTTCTTCCTTGGGCCCTCTGCGAACAGGCAAGTGGCTGTGGAAGCAACTGAGGAACTCTGACCAGCGTCACCCTCTGGTGTGTCCCGAAGGCCCCACTGCTCGCTGTGCCCCAGCAGTTACCGCCCAAATGGGTGAGGGTCTCTCTTTTTTACTCCTTTCCAACTGAGGACTAGGCAAATCAATATTGTGTTGGCATGGGTCAGGCATTTAAAAGCCACTAGGGTGCCTGCCGCTAGAAGACACCTGTGGCAGAATAAAGGGAGTCATGGAACAGATCAGGCTATCAGAGCTTCTGCCCCTAAGACAACTTCCGTGCACTGTATGTGCCGTATTGGTTCAAGCAAGACACTGAGCCCATTGCCCAGGCCACCACCTCCTAGCAGGTGTAAACGGCAGATTAGCCCTCAGCTTGTCTTCTCTGTCTCTTTCACTTTCCCTCCCTCTGTCATGATTTAATTTACAGGGGCCTAGGAGTAGCCTCTGAATCATTCCAAAGAATGCCTTCCACGTGTCAGAGGATTCTCAAAAGGCGAGTCACGGTTGTTCCGGGAACACTCTCTCCGTCCTTTCCGACCCTAGTCGCCAGGTGTTTTCCGCGGTTTGGGCCTAGGCTGGTGCCTAGCCACGCGGTTTTGTGCCACTCGTGGTCACACATTCAGAGGTGATCTCTCACTGTCGGACGCAGTTGCTGGGATGGTGGGCCATTTGGGTCGTTAGCCACACGGTGCCTCGTCACTCGCAGAGCCTTCATTGGGACAGCTGGAATGCCTTCTGTGGCCAGTGAATTCTCGGTACCCCATTCTAAAAATGGGCTCAGGTTTGTCTTGAGACCCTCCCTCAGACTCACCTCTAGGCTGTATTCTGAAGAAATGGAAAAAAAAATTTGACCCTGAAAATCTTAAGAAGAAAAGGGTCACTTTCTTTTGCAACAAAACTTGGAGCCAGTACAAATTGAGGAACCAAGAAAAATGGCTTCCTCGTGGCCCACTAAATTACAACACAATCCTCCAATTTGATCTCTTTTGATGTTCCTTATGCTCAAAAGTTTATGGCACTCAGTCAGATTCCAGATCTAAGGGGCTCACACCGCATATGTCTTTCTGCTGCTGCCCTATCCCCTCATCCTGCTCTGTCTCTCCCTCCACCAGGTCTCCTGGTCCAGGACTTTTTCCTATAATCAAAAGCCTGGAAAAAACTCTTCTAAAATTCTAAAGAATCCCCTTCTAACTCCTCCTGTCTCTTGGGGCAGTGGGGTAGGAGAGAAGGAAGTGGCAACAGAACTAAGCTTCCCCTATTCCTACAAGTTCCCTTACTCCTTCAGATTCTTCTAATCAAACCAAGATCCCGCCATCCCAGAGGAACAATCCCTGCTGGGAAAACACCTTATCAGTCAATCCACACCTGTGACCAGCACCAATGTGAATTTGAACACTCTCCAATTTAAAAATTTAAGTTACAAGACCATGACTACAGAAAGGAAAAAGACAATATAGCCATGATATTCTTTAGAATCCAGAAAAAAAAAACTGGCTAAAATGAAATCTTTTTGACATTGCAAAACTATTTCTTTTTGCAGGTGCAATTAGGAAAAAGCTGGCTTGTTAAGATACTTTGTTTTTGGAGTTCTGACCCTGCCTGAGAAGCAAAAACATTCCTAGGAAAAAAACTGAAGTTAACTCTTTTCATGTCCTTGAGATACACAGCCCACTCTGCCTGAGACTCCAGCTGAGAGCAAATTAGTAGAACTTCAAGCCAAGGGGGAAAAAGGGGCAAGGAGATATTTAAATCTCAAGTGGAAAACTATGAGATCTCTGTCTGTCCAGATAATATGCATGCCTCAGTGTGTGTCTTTGATTTGGATAATATTGTTGAGGTTAATTTGTCAATGAGCTCTATTTAATTGGCCTAAAGAAAAGTAGGGCTTCTCTGGTGGCTCAGATGGTCAAGAATCTGCCCGCAATGCAGAAGAGCCAAGTTCAATCCCTGGTCGGGAAGATCCCCTGGAGAAGGGAATGGCTACCCACTCCAGTATTCTTGCCTGGAGAATTCCACGGACAGAGGAGACTGGTGGGCTACAGTCCATGGGATCGCAAAAAGTCAGACACAACTGAGCGACTAAAACACATACACTAAAGTAAGCGCTTATAAATCAAGCGATTCTGAATTCAAGAAAAAGTAAACTACATGAGTTTCAGGCTCATGTAAACTGGGAAATATTCACTATTACGTTAATCAGTTCAGTTCAGTTGTTCAGTCGTGTCTGACTCCTTGCAACCCCATGGACTGAAGCACGCCAGGCTCCTTTCCCAGTTTGGAGCCAGTCTGTTGTTCCATGTCCGGTTCTAACTGCTGCTTCTTCATCTGCATACAGATTTCTCAGGAGGCAGGTCAGGTGGTCTGGTATTCCCATCTCCTTCAGAATTTTCCACAGTTTATTGTGATCCACACAGTCAAAGGATTTGGCATAGTCAATAAAGCAGAAGTAGATGTTTTTCTGGAACTCTCTTGCTTTTTCAATGATTCAACGGATGCTGGCAATTTGATCTCTGGTTTGTCTGCCTTTTCTAAATCCAGCTTCAACATATAGAAGTTCTTGGTTCACGTATGTTGAATCCTGGCTTGGAGAATTTTGATGATGACTTTGCTAGCGATTGAGATGAGTGCAATGGTGCGCTAGTTTGAACATTCTTTGGCATTGCCTTTCTTGGGAATGGGAAAATTGACCTATTCCAGTCCTGTGGTTACTGCTGGGTTTTTGAAATTTGCTGGCATATTAAGTAGAGCACTTTCACAGCATCATTTCACAGCAAATTTTAGGATTTGAAATAGCTTAACTGGAATTCTATCACCTCCACTAGCTTTGTTTGTAGTGATGCTTCCTAAGGCCCACTTGACTTCGCATTCCAAGATGGCTGTAGGTGAGTGATCACACCATCATGGTCATCTGGGTCATGAAGATATACCCATTTGAATGCAGAGTTCTGAAGAATAGCAGGGTGAGATAAGAAAGCCTTCCTCAGTGATCAATGCAAAGAAATAGAGGAAAACAATAGAATGGGAAAGACTAGAGATCTCTTCAAGAAAATTAGAGATACCAAGGGAACATGTCATGCAAAGATGGGCACAATAAAGGACAGAAATGGTATGGACTAACAGATGCAGACAATATTAAGAAGAGGTGGCAACAATACACAGAAGAACTCTACAAAAAGGATCTTCATGACTCAGATAACCATGATGGTGTGATCACTCACCTAGAGCCAGACATCCGAACAACCTTATAGGTAAATAAAAAGCCTGTCTCAAAGAAATCTCAAAACATAGTGGGGCCCTCTAGAAGAAAAAATCCACCTCAACAAAAACTGATGACAGACCTATGACATCTACAGTCAATGGACCAAACATATTAAAAGCAAATTAGTCTTGGCTGTGTTTAATAAAAATTAGAGTAATGGTAGGAAAAAATTTGCCTCACTGAATATTAAATCCTACTTCTGTTAATTAAGGTTAGTGTTTACTAAGATTCACTTCTGAAATAATTATTTGTTGTTATAAAATTTAATTAAATTCATAAGAGGACATTCTAAGTTTGTTTCTGAAGGCTAACTTCATGATCAATCTTTGGACAAAGAGCAGATGCTCCATGATCTACAACCAGAGGATTAACACCAGCTTATAGTCACTCAACAAACTAAGTCAGACGACAAGGTAAATACTGGGCTACCCCTAATAGAAGCTCTTAAATTCTTACTTGTGATGTTACTATTACTGCTAGCTATACTGCTTTCTATATTGCCTATTTTACAGAATTGCTGTCTTTTATATTACCAATGGTGTGACTGAGTCTCTAGTAGAAGGATGATCTATAGTTCCATATGAGATCAATGATTATAATAATGTAACTCTAGGTATGAGAAGAAGCAAAAAGACGGAATATTTTCATGGACTATGCTGCTTAGTCACTTCAGTCGTGTCCGACTCTGTGCGACCCATAGACGGCAGCCCACCAGGCTCCCCCGTCCCTGGGATTCTCCAGGCAAGAACACTGTAGTGGGTTGCCATTTCCTTCTCCAATGCATGAAAGTGAAAAGTCAAAGTCAAGTCGCTCTGTCGTATCTGACTCTTTGCGACCCCATGGACTGCAGCCCACCAGGCTCCTCCATCCATGGGATTTTCCAGGCAAGAGTACTGGAGTGGGGTGCCATTGCCTTCTCCGTCATGGACTATAAGAGACTACTAGTAAGGCAGATATGATCCAGGACTTTTGCTACTTTCGTAGCCTAGTCCAGTAACAGCACATTGAGTGGACAATCAAAACATCTTCACTAGACCTGGGAATGAGCATTCCTAATTTATCTTCACTAGACGAGCATTCCTAACATCATGGGACAAAGTGATCACAATATGCCCCCAAAACCATGCTCAAATCTATGGCCATGAAGGGAGTCTGAGGCTGGAAGCTGGCACTTGCCATCTGCCTCTACAAAGAGGAAATCAGGAGCCACTATAGTGGCTGACTTTCTACACCGGCAGAAAGGAATTCAGGGTAGAAATCATGAATGAGGCGTTCTGTGCTCTAAGAAAAACTGGCAGGACAGGCCTTCAGATAGACGTTTTCAAGTAAAGATTTTCATGAACCCCAATTGTTGCATCTTCTCATACCTAGAGAAGCCCCAACATCACAGACCAATGTATGGCCTTGGTTCTCCTGACTAGCCCCTCTTTTAGGCCCCTCGGCAGTTTTTCTACTTGTATTAATCTTCAGGCCGTGTATCTCTAACCTTCTTGTTAAGTTTGTTTCTTCTAGAATACAAATAAAATCTCCAGATGCTGATGCAACAAGCTGGTTGACACATGGACCTCACGAGAACAAGCGGCTTTCTCATTCCACAGACGCTCATCTCTCTCCAAAAATGCACCCTGACAGTGTGGGCATTGGGACCAGGACCCCACGACCCTCCTGTCCAGCAGGAAGAAGCCAGAGCAGTTTCTGCCCCTTTCCCCAATGACTCGGGTCCCCACATCGCAAGAGAGGATAGGCAGGTAGTTAGACATGAGCAGGGTATAAAGGGGCCAAAGATTTGGCCCATTAATAAGAGGGGGGAACACTGAATCCTGCCCCAGGGCACAGGTGTGAGGTCTTGCACCAAGGCCACAGAAGCAGAGCCCAGAACCAAAGTCACCTCGAAAGCTGACTGTCCCACTTTATAACTGTTGCCAAAAACCCCCTGCTGCTGCTGCTGCTGCTGCTGCTGCTAAGTCACTTCAGTCATGTCTGACTCTGTGCAACCCAACGGACAGCAGCCCACCAGGCTCCCCCGTCCCTGGGATCCTCCAGGCAAGGACATTGGATTGGGTTGTCATTTCCTTCTCCAATGCGTGAAAGTGAAAAGTGAAAGGGAAGTCACTTAGTCATGTCCGGCTCTTAGCGACCCCATGGACTGCAGCCCACCAGGCTCCCCCATCCCTGGGATCCTCCAGGCAAGAACACTGGAGCGGGGTGCCATTGCCTTCTCCGAAAAAACCCCTAATAGTAACTAAAAAGCTGCCTGACTCCCAATTCAGCAAAGATGACCACTCCAGTAAACACCCTAGAGCATCCCAGCCACTCACCTAATGCCAACCTTTCAGCAGGAATTTTCTTTGTTTTAAGGCTACAAAAGGTGGCTATTAACTCATGAACGCTGTCAACTCTCCCTGGTCTGTCAGCAGTTGTCAGCCAGCTGCGCTTGTGGTGCCCACTCTCTCTCTGCTCTTTGTTTTTAATAAACTCACTCCCGTCTGAAATGCCCTGTGTCTGGAAATTCTTTTCCAACCCGTGCTCAGACTGCTTGAACAGTGTAGACTTGGGAGCTTGGGAGGCAAGCCCCCCATATGAGCAGAGGGCCCAGAGGCTCCAGGGCAGCCTTGAGAGGAGTGTGGAGGGTATAGGGCCCGGGAGCCAGTCTTCAAGGGATAGAATAGGGTCAGAACAGAGGGAAGGAGGAGCTCTGCACCACAGAGGAACCCTCCCAGTGGAAGGACTGCCCCCACAAGGGAAGCATGTGGATGGTGTGGACTCCAACAAGCTCTGAGCTTCCCAAGGGAGGCTGGCGGTTCCAAAGGGCAGGATGCGCCTGAGGCCTCTTTTTGCCTGAAAAACAGAAACTACACAAGTAATCTCATCTCTGCAGAGTCGTTCCTCACCCCGACTTTCCCCTCCCATCCCCAGGACAGCAACTTTCTCTTCTTTCCCTGCCCCCTAAACTCGTCCCCCTTCCCCCGCTCTTCTAGATCATTCTGGGCTCTGCACACTCCTAGGCCTGCCCCATCCTCCATTTCCTCCCCTTCCCACTTCTTGTATTCTAGATTCTTCTGCCCACTATACCCTCCGCTCCCTGGGTCCTGGATCCTTTTCAGCCTCCATGTGGCCTCAGTTTCACCTACTCACACATTTCACCGTCTCTCAAACTCCAAGGAAGAACGTTTGGCGCCCCCACGTGGACATTCATTTTCCTGCAGGGCTTCCCCCAGACGCTGGAGGCCCCAACCAGACCCCCTCTGAGAGCAACCCTGCCCTTCTCAGCCTGGTTCCAGCTGGAACCTGGAAACCCTGCCCTCTTGTCCTACATTCTAGGCCCTACCCCAAGCCGTTCCCTTACTTCCCCAGGGCTGGAGTCCAGGAACCCTATTCTGGCCCCCATCCCCACTCCTCATGTCCTTCATTTTTTGAATCGTCTGCACCCTCAGCTCAAGACTTCTGTCTCCTCCAGGGTCCTGACATCCCCCAACTCCTGCTCAAAGTCTGCCTTTCTAGCCCCAGAAGATTCCAATCTCCTTCTCCATCTGGTTTCCTGGACCCTTTCTCCACCCACTCCTCTTCCCTGGGACTCCTTTGTGCCAGGAGATTTGTGCCTGCGTGTCGCTAACTCCCTTCACAAACAGATGCAAAACACATACAAACATACACACACACACATACAAATAGATATAAACACACAAATACACAGACACACACACACCCGTGTACACACACGTATGTAGGCACATAGCTACATACATACACACAAATAGACATATATGGATACATATTCACACACACTCACACTCAACCCACAGATCTCCCGCACCAAGGCCTTGATTGATTGGCATGGAGCTCTTCTCTGAAAACCCCGCCCCCTGGGCTTCCTCTGTGAAGCGGGCACCTCCCACGACGTCTCCCGGAGGACGTAAATTCAGGGTGTGTTCTGAGAGGAACACCCACAACTCGAGCTTTCGCCATGTCTTCATTTCTTTTGCTGATCGTGGACAAGGTCTTGGAAGTCCAAGAGTGGGTGCTGGCTAAATTTCTCACACAGGAGGTAAGAAAATTTTCCGTAATGTCCTGGACTGGATGCTCTTACCCAGCAGAGTCCCCCAGGCTGCTGGGGAAGGGCACCTGGCTGGCCAGGAAGTTGCCCACTCTATCTGGGGATCTGGTCAACAGAGGGGGTCTGCCAGATGAACCTTTAATGGGCATCTGCCCTGTGGGTGCCAACTTGGGAGTTTGGGGCCGGCTGATCCCGACCTGTTGGGAGGGCGAGGAGCCATGGGGCCTTGAGAGGAGTCAGGGGTGCACGGGGGCCCGGGCAAGGGAGAGAATTGGGCGAGAACAGAGGGAAGGAGAAGCTCCACGCCATCAAGGAGCCTTCAAAGTATAAGGACGGTTCTGGGAAGGGAAGTGTGGACGCTGTGGACCCCAACAAGCTCTGTGCTTCCGAAGGCGGGCCTGGAGGCTGGCAGTTCCAACAGTGGGAGATGTGACTGAGGCCTCTTTTTGCCTCAAGAACTGAAACTGCACAAGCAGCCCCGCCCTCACTTGAGCCCGCTTTCCCTTCCCTTCCGTGAGGGCAGTACCCGCTCTTCTTTCCCTGCCCCGTAAATTCGTCCCCGCTTCCCGGCTTTTCTAGATCCTTCTTTGCTCTGCCTACCACAGTCTTTCTCATTCTTACTCATCCTGTGCCCTCGTGTTCTAGATTCTTCTGCCGCGCTCCCCTCCCCTCCCTTGGCTCTGGCTCCTCTTCAGCCTCTGCTGTGGTCTTAGTTAGTGTCACTTCCTCACACATCTCAGGCTCACACAAGCTCAGCGGAAGCACATTTGAAGCCCAGAGATGGACATTCCCTTTTTTGTTACATATAAAGGCAATGGCACCCCACTCCAGTACTCTTGCCTGGAAAATCCCATGGACGGAGGAGCCTGGTAGGCTGCAGACCATGGGGTTGCTAAGAGTCGGAAATGACTGAGCGACTTGACTTTGACTTTTCACTTTCATGCATTGGAGAAGGAAATGGCAACCCACTCCAGTGTTCTTGCCTGGAGAATCCCAGGGACGGGGGAGCCTGGTGGGCTGCCGTCTATGGGGTCGCACTTCAGTCGTGTCCGACTCTGTGCGACCCCATAGCCGGCAGCCCACCAGGCTCCCCCGTCCCTGGGACTCTCCAGGCAAGAACACTGGAGGGGGTTGCCATTTCCTTCTCCAGTGCATGAAAGTGAAAAGTGAAAGGGAAGTCGCTCACTCGTGTCCGACTCAGCGACCCCATGGACTGCAGCCCACCAGGCTCCTCCGTCCATGGGATTTTCCAGGCAAGAGTGCTGGAGTGGGGTGCCATCGCCTTCTCTGTTCCATATACTAGTTTGTGGTATTTTGTTAGATTCCTCATGTAAGTGATATCATATTGTATTTGCCACTGTTTTCTCCCACTTAATAGATTATGTTTACTTTTATATCTAACCAAAAGCATCTAAAACACACCAAGAAATGAAAAAGGGGTACAAATGAACTTATCTACAAAACAAATAAAATTATAGATGTAGAAAGCAATCTGATGGTTACCTGGGGTAAGGAGGGGAGGGATAAACTGGAAGACTGAGGTTGACATGTACACACGACTATATATAAAATAGATGAGGAATAACGACGTTCTGTATAGCACAGGGAACTCTACTCAGTACTCTGTAATGACCTATATGGAAAAAGAATCTAGAAGAGTGGATATATGTATGACTCACTTTGCGGTATAACTGAAACTAACACAACACTGTAAATCACCTATACCCCTAGAAAAAAAAAAACAAGGAAGGAAAAGAACCAAACTCTTAATGGAAAAGAAAATGAAAGTCAAAGCAATATTCATGTACCAGATACATACCAGTGTCTGATATATATTATAATAATATGTATACTAAAAATATATATATATAATATATATATGGGGCTTCCCAGGTGACACAGTAGTAAAGAATCTGCCTGCCAACACAGGAGATGCAAGAGATGCAGGTTCAATCTCTGGGTCACGAAGATCCCCTGGAGAAGGAAATGACAACCCACTCCAGTATTCTTGCCTGGAAAATTCCATGGACAGAGGAACCTAACCGGCTATATAGTCTATGGGGTCACAGTCGAACGCGACTGAGCACACGCACACACACATATATAACATACATGATATATATCTTATTATATAATATGTAATACAATATATAGTAGATATATATCATCTAATATATAATACATAATATATAGTAGATATATATATTATGTTTGCATGCATAATATGTATTTTCCGTGGGTTTCTCATAGATAAATTAATGACATATGGAACGAAACAAGCCCTGAAACCCTTGAACTGTTGGGTTGCCCAGTCCAAGGGATGCTGATATTTATACTACACAAGATAGCAACCAGTTAAACATGAATCGTTCATAAAACCATATCATATACATCTTTAAAAAGATGTTTGGTCGCCAAACAGCAGAAGCCATTACGGTTTAATTTCTTTTTATATATCTGTTTGGATCTGTGCTATCTTTGCGAAATCTTAGAAGATGATGTCGTATATTATTGTTAAAGAAGCCGCATCATTGAGGAAAGTTAACAGTAGAGATTTGGATAGCCTTATTAATTATAAATACTGACTCCTCCTGTCCAGCAGGAAGAAGCCAGAGAGGATTCACTTGTTTCGCTGATCATGGCCAAGGTCTTGGAAGTCCCAGAGCAGGTGGGGGCTGAATTTCTCACACAGAAGGTAAAAAAACTTATAAAAGTTATTTTAAGAAGATGTGGAATGGAGCAAGCCCGGATACCCTTTTACTGTTTGATCTCATGAGCAATCAGAGAGATACTGATATATGTACTACACAAGTTAGCTTCGGTGGTATGCAACTGGATAGTCGTGAAATTTTTTTTAAATAAGAGTGTGTATATATATTTGGAAAGATGGGTAATCAACCAACAGAAGTGACTGTGGCTTGACTTCTATATGCATTTGGGATCTATACTATCTTTGTGAACTATGTTTGGGGTTTTTTGTGGGGGGAGGGTGGCTTTTCATTTCTTCCACCTCTTTGAGAAACACAGGCTTTATTAGGTTACTGCTGGGCACAGGTTACAAAAGGGTTTCTGGGCTTCCTCCCAGGCTGGAGTAGGTACTCCCAGAGGAGTAGTGTGTTTCTGCTGCCCTCCCCCACAAGGCTGAATGCGGATTGCCCCATGTAGCCCGAAGACCTCTCCCTGGAGGAATGGTTTTTCCGTGATGTCCTGGACTGGATGCTCTTACCCAGCAGAGTCCCCCAGATTGCTGGGGAAGGGCACCTGGCTGGCCAGGAAGTTGCCCACTCTATCTGGGGATCTGGTCAACAGAGGAGGTCTGCCAGATGAACCTTTAATGGGCATCTGCCCTGTGGGTGCCGACTTGGGAGTTGCAGCGGGCTAATCCCGACCTGAGGGGAGGGCAAGAAGGCATGGAGCCTTGAGAGGAGTCAGGGGTGCACGGGGGCCCGGGCAAGGGACAGAATTGGGTGAGAACAGAGGGAAGGAGAAGCTCCACGCCACCGAGGAGCCCTCAAAGTGTAAGGACCGTTCTGGGAAGGAAACTGTGGACGCTGTGGACCCCAACAAGCTCTGTGCTTCCCAAGGCGGGCCTGGAGGCTGGCAGTTCCAACAGCGGGAGATGTGACTGAGGCCTCTTTTTGCCTCAAGAACTGAAACTGCACAAGCAGCCCCGCCCTCACGCCCACTTTCCCTTCCCTTCCCCGAGGGCAGTAACCCGCTCTTCTTTCCCTGCCCCCTAAACTCGTGCCGCTTCCCGGCTTTTCTAGATCCTTCTTTGCTCTGCCTACCACAGTCTTCCTCATTCTTACTCATCCTGTGCCCTAGTGTTCTAGATTCTGCCCGCACTCCCCTCCCCTCCCTTGGCTCTGGCTCCTCTTCAGCCTCCGCTGCGGTCTCAGTTAGTGTCACTTCCTCACACATTTCAGGCCCTTGGAAGCTCAGCGGAAGCACATTTGAAGCCCAGAGATGGACATTCCCTTTTTTGTTACATATACTAGTTTGTGGTATTTGTTAGATTACTCATGTAAGTGATATCATATAGTATTTGCCACTGTTTTCTCCCACTTAATAGATTATGTTTACTTTTATATCTAACCAAAAGCATCTAAAGCACACCAACTGAGAAATGAAAAAGGGATACAAATGAACTTATCTACAAAACAAATAAAATTATAGATGTAGAAAGCAATCTGATGGTTACCTGGGGTAAGGAGGGGAGGGATAAACTGGAAGACTGAGGTTGACATGTACACACGACTATATATAAAATAGATGAGGAATAACGACCTTCTGTATAGCACAGGGAACTCTACTTAGTACTCTGTAATGACCTATATGGAAAAAGAATCTAGAAAAGAGTGGATATATGTATGACTCACTTTGCAATATAACTGAAACTAACACAACACTGTAAATCACCTATACCCCTAGAAAAAAAAACAAGGAAGGAAAAGAACCAAACTCTTAATGGAAAAGAAAATGAAAGTCAAAGCAATATTCATGTACCAGATACATACCAGTGTCTGGTATATTTTATAATAATATGTATACTAAAAAATATATATATATAAAATATATATATGGGGTTTCCCAGGTGACACAGTAGTAAAGAATCTGCCTGCCAACACAGGAGATGCAAGAGATGCAGGTTCAGTCTCCAGGTCATGAAGATCCCCTGACGTAGGAAATGACAACCCACTCCAGTATTCTTGCCTGGAAGATTCCATGGACAGAGGAACCTAACCGGCTATATAGTCTATGGGGTCACAGTCGGTCGTGACTTAACATGCACACACACACGTATATAACATACATGATATATATCATATTATATAATATATAATACGTAATACAATATATAGTAGATATATATATTATGTTTGTATGCATAATATATATTTTCCGTGGGTTTCTCATAGATAAATTAATGACATATGGAACAAAACAAGCCCTGAAACCCTTGAACTGTTGGGTTGCCCAGTCCAAAGGATGCTGATATTTGTACTACACAAGATAGCAAGACGTTAAACATGAATCGTTCATAAAACAATATCATATATCTCTTTAAAAAGATGTTTGGTCGCCAAATAGCAGAAGCCATTACCGTTTAATTTCTTTTTATATATTTGTTTGGAATCTATGCTATCTTTGCAAAATCTTAGAAGACGACATCGTATATTATTGTTAAAGAAGCCGCATCATTGAAGGAAGTTAACAGTAGCGATTTGGATATCCTTATTAATTATAAATACTGACTCCTCTGTCTAAGAGAGAGGACTGATTTAAAACTGGGGAGACATCCCTAACATGATAACAGGTTTCAGGAGACACAGATTACCAGCTTGGCTTCCTGTGGTGGCCACTAAACTGTGATTTCCTCCAACACTGGCAAACATTTAGAAATCGAACTTTTGCTGTTATAAGCAAGACACCAACTGTGCCTTCCTGGCAATGAATAGACTTGACCCTGGAGCTAAAGGATTACCAAGCTGTCATGTCGTCTTCTGCCTGGTTCTGTGCTGACCGAGACTCCAACCGGGCGCAGAGCAGGGGAAGGGCCAGATTGTGACCAAGCAGGACCCTAGGAGGCTTTCCCAGAATAAAGCCTCAGCCAAGTCTTCCGCCTGCCTTTTGTCTGTAGAAAATCTTTCGTCAAAGAATAAACTTGGGGACTTCCTTGGGGGTCCAGTGGGTGAAGACTCTGAACTTCCACTGCAGGGAACGCAGGTTTGATCTTGGTTGAGGAATGAGAATCCTACTTGCTTGCGATGCGGCCAGAAAATAAAAAGTAAAAAATTTTTTAAAGAATAAATTTAATCAGAGAAGTGAGAAAATGCAGAAAGAAAAGGAAAACAGTCAAACAAGCCAAAATAATAATACTTCAGCCATTAGACAAAGTCAAGGACCTTTATTTAGTTCTTCCTCAAGGTCTATAGATATTGTTCTGTGCCTTATTTGTGAACTGTTTAGCAGATACTCAAACCCCTACCAGGTGGAGGAAGTTAACTGTATGTTGCCCACAAGCAAGTCAACCCCAGACCATTTGGAAGCAAAAGGTTGATGACGCTGCCTCTTCATTACCTGACCACCGACCATGGCTCGGTAAACACTGTGAGACTCCTCACTACCACCACCAGGCTGGGAGCACAGTCTTAAGGCTTTGCCTGCTGTGGCCCTCTTTGCCTGGCCAAACAGTACAGCTAATTTCTTTCTGCTTCACCCAACTCTTCCTTAAAGGTTTCATCCTGCACCACTGTACAGAGGCCGGATTTTGGCAACAAATTGGGTGGTCGGTGTGGGGTTGACTTAGGGGCAGCCCCACGGGGGTCCCCTGGCTTGATCAGACTCTCCGAGGTCAATCCTCCACGCCAGGCTCTTTTGAGAAGGCAGAGGGTTGGAAGATTCCTTCAGAGGCCAGGTGGCCTGAGACTCTTGTCAAGAAGGCTGAGCTCCAGTCATACCAGGTACTGCATCCAGGCAGTGGGGGCTCTGAGTCAGAAGTGGAGAGTGAAGGAGGACCACCCCAGAAGCTGGGGAGGCCACCTTCACCTTAAAGAAGTTTCTTTCTTTCTCCAGCCTATGTCAGCCTGAATTTTTCTGCTCTAAAGAATTATTTGGAGGAAGGAGAAAGAATCGGGGACATGGAGACACCTTGGCCAGCATCTGGGTAAGTCCCCAGGTGAATATTCTGAGGCTCCTTTGAAACAGGAGGGGAAAGGGCAGGGCACAACCTTTGACATATCCCGAGGGCACAACATAAACGAATTAAAATCAAACGGGTCCAAGATGGCTGACAAGTCAACTTGACTAGACCTTGCTCCTTGGTATAACTCATTGTAACACATCAGCAAGCTAAATGGCACATTCAAGGTGCCGTGACAGTTCCGAGGTCAAACATCAAAGACCAAAAAGTGGGCCGTGGTCCAACTCCTGGAAATCCCCTCCCCTTCCCCAAAACTGTTGGAATAATCCTCCCACTTAGTAGTCCATGAAATTACCCAGCCCATAGAAACTAACCACACCACATTTCCAGGCTGTTGTGCTCGCCCTCTGTAATGGCTCACACTGTCTGTGGGGAGTGTTTCTCTATGAATAAATCCACTTCTTACCTATCACTTTGTCTCTCACTGGATTCTTTCTGTGATGAGACATCAAGAACCTGAGTCAGGCCGTGGAAAAAAACAGAAGAGGACACTCAATACACCTGTGAGCCCCTTGGAGATCTCAGATACCTATTCAGGACTACCAATGAGTGCCATTCTAATGAACACCCCCAAAATCTGGTTTCTGGGGATAAGACTTCTCAGGATAGCTCTAAAGAGCCAACACAGCTTGGTAGAGACTGTACTTCAAAACAAACAGGAGATAGATCTTCTGATCCCTAAACAAGGAGGGACTTGAGCCATCCTGGCCATGTGAATTTAAAATTGACTGATGCCCCTACTAGTCCATGTTCTGCCATATTGATGATGCTTATGATTGTTCCATGTACTGTCAATTGTCTAACCTGTTTTTTCTCTTCCCAGGTCAACCAGCTACAACATGCAGTGCCAGTTCAACAAAGATATAAAACTACAGCCGACCACGGAAAATATCACTCACCCTTAGATGGACACCGCTATAAGGACTCTGAGGCTTGGGACTAGCAAGAGGGGGAGGCCCAATACCCCTCGCTGTCCCAGTTCAGCAGGAAGTAGCCAGAAAGACCTCGACGCCCCTATTCCCAAAGAACTGGACCTTCCATCTCTTGAGGGGGTAATGTTAGGTAGTTAGAATAGGGAAAAGGAGTCCAGAATGGCGGTGTCTAAAAGATGAGGAACAGAAAAGCCCGCGAAAATAGAACAAAAGAAGGTCTGAGGACCAGACTGAGGGCCTCAGGTAAAACAAATACCACTCCTGACTGGCCCAATTTACACAGGACAGGCACAGGAAAAAAAAAATATATAAAAAGAGGAGCCAAAGCTAGCTCGCCTGCTCTCGCTCGCTCGCTCTCTCCCACTCACTGGGGCGCTCATCTCTTCGTGTCTTTGGATCAACGTGCCCTGATGCCTCCAAGATGGATTTTCCTGCTATCTTCTAAATAAAATAGAGCTGTAACACTGAGCTGTTACACTGATTTTTCTAAGAGCTATAACACGGTCCGTTCGAGACCTGAGAGCTATAACACGATCTCTCCAAGACCCGAGAGCTGTGACACGCCGAGGGGGCTTTAATGTCCATCACTCCAAATCTTTGTTGTGACGAGACACAACCGAGGAGCATACACTCGCCTGATAGAACCAACTAAGGCCAAGATGGCAGAGTCGACTTCCACTAGACCCTGAGCCTCAGTATATGCTCACTGTAACATATCAGCAAGCTAAGTGACCATCCACCACCGTTGGCAAAGTGAATAACCATTGTTTCACACTGACGTATGATTCTATCGGATTTAGTGTTTGAACCCCTTTTGATATTTTCAACAAAACTTCCTAAATCAAATTCTGATGAAGTCTTCTTGACCCCTAGCTAACTCTGGGATGCTTCAAAGGGCCCCTGAAACAGGACAAAGAGAGATATTAAGCTAATTAGATTCATTGGGTAGGTTAAATTACATGGGCAGTATTATCAAATGAGTAATATGTTGAGGTCCTTTAATGGACTGGAACCTGGTGGTCTGGAGTCGACGATAAGAAAGTAAAAGAGAGAAAGAGGCTGGTATTCCTTGGTTTATGCAGAAAACCAATAAAGTCCTTTGACACAGGGCTTGCGTCGCTCACAAAGGCACCTGGCGCCCTCTTGAGGGGAGTGAAGGCAGAGGGCGCCTTCTCGAGAGGGTCTTAGAAGCCTGGGCAGGAGAGTGAGCATGACGGGTCTCTGCGCTCCAGAGAATTAGCCTGAGAGAGAGAGAAAGAAAGAAAGACATGGGGACCAAAGCTCTGATGGAGCAAAGGAGTTTTATCAACATTGTGTGGGTATTTATACTGTCTTACAAGATAGCTATTTTCAGCAGAGATAAAATCAAAACTTACAAGTTCTCAAGGAGACATGAGGTCATCCATATGAAAGAGAGAGGGTTGTACATAATCACTTTTACTGTATGGTTCATAAAAAGGAAGAGGGTCGTAATAGTTACTTATCACCGTGTGGAAAAACTAACGACGGAAATGCATGCATTCCTAAGCCCCCGGGAGTAGTTTGCTACTCCATTTAATTCCTGAATATTCAGGAATTAATAAGGGACAGAGAATTCATGACAGACCCAAAACAGCACACAGGAAGCCTCCTGTTAAATGCTTCCTGACAATTCTCCCTATTTTATTATGTTTGTAAAATGAAATTTGATTTGTTCCCAGTTGTAGGCACTATGATTAACAGGAACAGGAGTAACACAAAACTGAAGTCATCTGGAAACAAGTCCAGCCATGGGACCTTCTTCCCAGGCTCGTTGGAGATTTACTGGTAACCACAAACTATGTCGAGATGGAAGAATCAAAAGGGAATCATTTCTTAAAGAGATAGAGGAGTTAAGACAAGTATATAGTTTGCAATTAATACAAGTTACAGAACATAAAGTCTTATTAAATTGTAAATTTCCTATGGTGATAACAAAATGAAGTGGGACACAGGCCTGTATAAATATGACTGATTATAGTGAAAGAAATAGTTACTATGACCAGGACTGGTTCCTGTGAAATGTCCGGTCCAAGTTCCAAGTTCTTCTGTGCTCACAGCAAGTTTCCAAATGTGTCATTGTTCAGGCCCACTCTGTTTATCGAGGACTATCCTAGGACGAAGTGGGGTTAATCCACCGTCAAGCCACCCAAGAAGTCCTTTGCCATGGTAATGTTCCATCGTAGTGTCAGTGACCTTCCATGTCACTTGTGTAACATAATCACACACCGTGCTATTAACCTCTTCTGAGCAGTTAGAGAACCACATACCATGGGGTCCCCAATCAAGAATTATGTGATTAGCCACAAACATTAATTTTACTGATTTGGCTTGACATTAGTCCCAACGAACAGGACTATGTGTAAAGTTCTTATAAGTAAACCCTTTGCATAATGTTCTTTGTTCTTTCCCTAGCACTTTCCCTAAAGTCTCAGTAGTATAAACGTGGTTCACAGACAAAGAAAGGGCAGTAAATAATCCAAGCAACGTCGGATAATCCTTTATGGCACGCAGGTCGAAAGCCCAAATTTGTCGGCTGTTTGTCAACAATTCTGCTGGGCCCGTGCACAAGGGAATGACTTCAGAGCCTAAAGGGATGTTAATTAGTTTTCCCTCCTCCCCAGGGTGTGAGAGCCCTTTCAGGTTCTAGGGAGCGGGCATATGGGTGGAGTCATTGGTTGATAAGATCGGTCTTTTCTCTGTCCATTCTATGACCTGCAATAGAGGGGGGAGGGCCTAGAGGAGCTATCCCACGTTGAAGGTCAGGAAGGGTGGCGGTGAAGAGATACCCCTTGTCCAAGGTAAGGAGCAATGGGTGCACTTTGCTGGAGCAGCCGAGAAGAGATACCACACGCCCAAGGTAAGAGAAACCCAAGTAAGACGGTAGGTGTTGCAAGAGGGCATCAGAGGGCAAACACACTGAACCCATACTCACAGAAAACTAGTCAATCTAATCACACTAGGACCACAGCCTTGTCTAACTCAATGAAACTAAGCCATGTGCATGGGGCAACCCAAGACGGGCGGGTCATGGTGGAGAGATCTGACAGACTGTCGTTCACTGGAGAAGGGAATGACAAACCACTTCAGTATTCTTGCCTTGAGAACCCCATGAACAGTAGGAAAAGGGAAAATGATAGGATACTGAAAGAGAAACTCCTCAGGTCAGTAGGTACCCAATATGCTATTGGAGATGAGTGGAGAAATAACTCCAGAAAGAACGAAAGGATGGAGCCAAAGCAAAAAGAATACCCAGCTGTGGATGTGACTGGTGATAGAAGCAAGGTCCGATGCTGTAAAGAGCAATATTGCATAGGAACCTGGAATGTCAGGTCCATGAATCAAGGCAAATTGGAAGTGGTCAAACAAGAGATGGCAAGAGTGAATGTCGACATTCTAGGAATCAGCCAACTAAAATGGACTGGAACGGGTGAATTTAACTCAGGTGACCATTATATCTACTACTGTGGGCAGGAATCCCTCAGAAGAAATGGAGTGGCCATCATGGTCAACAAAAGCGTCCAAAATGCAGTACTTGGATGCAATCTCAAAAACGACAGAATGATCTCTGTTCGTTTCCAAGGCAAACCATTCAATATCACAGTAATCCAAGTCTATGCCCCAACCAGTAACGCTGAAGAAGCCGAAGTTGAATGGTTCTATGAAGACCTACAAGACCTTTTAGAACTAACACCCAAAAAAGATGTCCTTTTCATTATAGGGGACTGGAATGCAAAAGTAGGAAGTCAAGAAACACCTGGAGTAACAGGCAAATTTGGCCTTGGAATACAGAATGAAGCAAGGCAAAGACTGATAGAGTTTTGCCAAGAAAATGCACTGGGCATAACAAACACCCTCTTCCAACAACACAAGAGAAGGCTCTATACATGGACATCACCAGATGGTCAACACCGAAATCAGATTGATTATATTCTTTGCAGCCATGGGTGGAGCAGCTGTATACAGTCAGCAAAAACAAGGCCAGGAGCTGACTGTGGCTCAGACCATGAACTCCTTATTGCCAAATTCAGACTGAAATTGAAGAAAGTAGGGAAAACCACTAGACCATTCAGGTATGACCTAAATCAAATCCCTTATGATTATACAGTGGAAGTGAGAAATAGATTTAAGGGCCTAGATCTGATAGACAGAGTGCCTGATGAACTATGGACTGAGGTTCGTGACATTGTACAGGAGACAGGGATCAAGACCATTCCCATAGAAAAGAAATACGAAAAAGCAAAATGGCTGTCTGGGGAGACCTTACAAAGAGCTGTGAAAAGAAGAGAAGCGAAAAGCAAAGGAGAAAAGGAAAGATATAAACATCTGAATGCAGAGTTCCAAAGAATAGCAAGAAGAGATAAGAAAGCCTTCTTCAGCGATCAATGGAAAGAAATAGAGGAAAACAACAGAATGGGAAAGACTAGGGATCTCTTCAAGAAAATCAGAGATACCAAAGCAACATTTCATGCAAAGATGGGCTCGATAAAGGACAGAAATGGTATGGACCTAACAGAAGCAGAAGATATTAAGAAGAGATGGCAAGAATACACAGAAGAAGTGTACCAAAAAGATCTTCACGACCCAGATAATCACGATGGTGTGATTACTGACCTAGAGCAAGACATCCTGGAATGTGAAGTCAAGTGGACCTTAGAAAGCTAGTGGAGGTGATGAAATTACAGTTGAGCTATTCCGAATCCTGAAAGATGCTGCTGCTAAAGTGCTGCACTCAATATGCCAGCAAATTTGGAAAACTCAGCAGTGGCCACAGGACTGGAAGATGTCAGTTTTCATTCCAATCCCATAGAAAGGCAATGCCAAAGAGTGCTCAAACTACTGCACAATTGCACTCATCTCACATGCTAGTAAAGTAATGTTCAAAATTCTCCAAGCCAGGCTTCAGCAATATGTGAAGCGTGAACTGCCTGATGTTCAAGCTGGTTTTAGAAAAGGCAGAGGAACCGGAGATCAAATTGCCAACATTCGCTGGATCATGGAAAAAGCAAGAGAGTTCCAGAAAAGCATCTATTTCTGCTTTATTGACTATGCCCAAGCCTTTGACTGCGTAGATCACAATAAACTGTGGAAAATTCTGAAAGAGATGGGAATAGCAGACCACCTGATCTGCCTCTTGAGAAATGTGTATGCAGGTCAGGAAGCAACAGTTAGAACTGGACATGGAAAAACAGACTGGTTCCAAATAGGAAAAGGAGTACGTCAAGGCTGTATATTGTCACCCTGCTTATTTAACTTCTATGCAGAGTACATCATGAGAAAGGCTGGACTGGAAGAAACGCAAGCTGGAATCAAGATTGCCGGGAGAAATACCAATAACCTCAGATATACAGATGACACCACCCTTATGGCAGAAAATGAAGAGGTTCTCAAAAGCCTCTTGATGAAAGTGAAAGTGGAGAGTGAAAAAATTGGCTTAAAGCTCAACATTCAGAAAACGAAGATCATGGCATCCGGTCCAACCACTTCATGGGAAATAGATGGGGAAACACTGGAAACAGTGTCAGACTTTATTTTGGGGGGCTCCAAAATCACTACAGATAGTGACTGCAGCCATGAAATTAAAAGACGCTTACTCCTTGGAAGGAAAGTTGTGACCAACCTAGATAGCATATTCAAAAGCAGAGACATTACTTTGCCAACAAAGGTTTGTCTAGTCAAGGCTATGGTTTTTCCTGTGGTCATGTATGGATGTGAGACTTGGACTGTGAAGAAGGCTGAGTGCCGAAGAATTGATGCTTTTGAACTGTGGTGTTGGAGAAGACTCTTGAGAGTCCCTTGGACTACAAGGAGATCCAACCAGTCCATTGTGAAGGAGATCAGCCCTGGGATTTCTTTGGAAGGATTGATGTTAAAGCTGAAACTCCAGTAGTTTGGCCACCTCATGCGAAGAGTTGACTCATTGGAAAAGACTCTGCTGCTGGGAGGGATTGGGGGCAGGAGGAGAAGGCGACGACAGAGGATGAGATGGCTGGGTGGCATCACTGACTCAATGGCTGTGAGTCTGAGTGAACTCCGGGAGTTGGTGATGGACAGGGAGGCCTGGCGTGCTGCGATTGATGGGGTCGCAAAGAGTCGTACACGACTGAGCGACTGATCTGATCTGATCTGGGTATGTAAACTTGATTAGTCAGAGCTCGAGCAAGGGGAGATACAGTCCAAAAGACTGAGCATTGCCAGGAGAATGTATTCAGGACTCCGAAGCATTCCCTGTTGAGAGACCAAATTTTCAGCTCGAATAGTAAGTGTTTTTATTTGTCCCCAAGTGGGGAGATCATAAAGGTGATGCCGCCGAGGATGGTGCTTCCTGGAGATCTTTAGAGCCGCCATGGCCTGTAGTCGAATGTCTTCCTCCTGGGGTCCTTGTTGACTTGTCTCCATTTTGAAGGCTGGGGGCCCCCTTGGGTCGAATCTTCGGAAGAGGAAACCATGGGAGTTCTTTGGATCCAACTGGGGAAATACAAGCATACCCTTTTCCCTGTAAGAATAGTTCCCCGATTTCCATTTTTTCGTTAACCCATCTTGGTACCAAATGGGCAGAGGAAGAGAAGTGTCCTTCAATTCCTTGAAATGCTTTTCTGCATATTTCCCTGTGTTAAGTTTAAAAAATTTAAAACAAATGAAGCTGTATTAACAGTAGTTATAGGTTTAGAAAATGTCTTTTGTTGGAATCTAGTAAAGTCTGCTTTAAATAAGGAAGATAGTAGTGTTGCTGTGTATTCCCCCTTTTTTAACTTTTTTATTTGCAATTTTAGTGTGTGATGTGCTCGTTCGACTATGCCTTGTGCCTGTAGATTATAAGGAATACCTGTAATATGTTTAATAGAAAAAGATTGTAAAAATTGTTTAAAGTGTCTAGAAATATAGGCAGGGCCATTGTCTGTTTTTATAGAACTAGGAGTTCCCATTCCAGCAAAACAAGCTAATAAGTGAGTTATATTCATTTTTCACTTTCATGCATTGGAGAAGGAAATGGCAACCCACTCCCGTATTCTTGCCTGGAGAATCCCAGGGACGGCGGTGCCTGGTGGGCTGCTGTCTATGGAGTCACACAGAGTCGGACATGACTGAAGGGACTTAGCAGCAGCAGCAGCAGCAGCAGCAGGAGTTCCCATTCCAGCAAAGCTAGCTAATAAGTGAGTTATAACGTGTTGTGTAATGTTGATACAGACATGCAAGAAAGAAGATGGAGAAAGTTCCGGGCAATGAGTTACATCCATTTGCCATAGTTCATTAGGTTGCAAACCACGAGGATTAATACCTTGTGCGATGGGTCAGAGTAGAGCAATCACTAACAATTTCTTTAGCCTGGCGGTATGGGACTTTCTGTAGCTGGTGTAGGGAGACAGCATTGTTCTACAACAGAGCATGCTGCTCCTCTGGAGTAGCAAAGGAAACAGTTTCATCAGCTTGCTCATTACCATAAGTCATGGGCCAGGAAGACAAGAATGTGCTCGAATATGTGTAATATAAATGGGAGAATTGCGGTTTCTAACAACAGATTTTAGTTCGAAAAAGAGTTGCTGAATAATAGGTTGATTGGAGTTTATGGTGAAGGTTTCTATATTTTTTAATACAAAAACAATATATAGAGTCAGAGACTATATTAATGGGGCAAGGATGTAGGCAAAAAACTTGAATAAGAGCATATAATTCATTTTGTTGAGCAGAATGAAATTCAGTATAAAAGGCTTTATATTCTTTAAGAGACCAGAATGAAGCTTTGGCGTTTTTCAGTTCAGTCGCTCAGTCGTGTCTGACTCTTTGCGACCCCATGAGTCTCAGCACGCCAGGCCTCCCTGTCCATCACCAACGCCCGGAGTTCACTCAGACTCACGTCCATCGAGTCAGTGATGCCATCCAGCCATCTCATCCTCTGTCGTCCCCTTCTCCTCCGGCCCCCAATCCCTCCCAGCATCAGAGTCTTTTCCAATGAGTCAACTCTTCGCATGAGGTGGCCAAAGTACTGCTTTAGCATCATTCCATTTTTAGTCCCTTCTATAGAAAAAAACCTCGGCCTGTGGTATATAGGCTGTGAGCTGATAATGCGAGAAATAATAAATTCAGTAGTTTTGAAGAAGTTCCACAGCTTACCAGAAGGATAATGAAATGAAATTTCTCCAAAATATTCCAGAAAAGCTATTTGGAAATTGGTAGAAGTTTGTAATGAGTTCTCAAATTGAGATTTGTTGATAGGTATTATAATTTTATGAGGATCAGAGCCAATTCGAGTTTTAGTCCTATTTCTTCCATTGATAATGATTAGAGCAATTAAATCAAGGTAGGGTGTAAGTGACTTTATTCCCCTAAAACGGGTGTAGATCCAGTCTACTGGGTGTTCTTGTTGGGCAAGAAGTCCTGTGGGAGAAAGAGGAGAGGGGAGTATAAACAATTCTAGCGGTAAATCTAGTTTCATGCGAGTAGGAAATTGTTTTTGTAATTTATTTTGCACCAAATAGAGTTCCTCTCGTGCCTCTTGAGAAAGTGAACGACGGCTATTTAAATCAGGATCTCCTTTTAAAGTATTAAATAGGTTATTCAGTTGATAATTAGCAATGCCTGAAGAAGGTCTAATCCAATTTATATCACCTAAGAGCTTTTGAAAATCATTTAAGGTTGATAATTTATCAGTAAGGATCTGAGTGAGTTGGGGAGTAATACATTGTCTATTAACAACAAACCCCAAGTAATGGTAAGGTGTAGAGGTTTGAATTTTTTCAGGGGCAATGATTAATCCAGAGTTTTTTAAGCATAGTTGAGCTATATCAAACATGTGTTGAGTTTCTAAGCTAGATAGAGCCGAAAACAATATATCATCCATGTAGTGAATAACAAGAAAGTAAGAAATTGCTTTCTCACAGACTCAAGGGCTTTGGTTACGTAGTACTGACACCTGGTGGGAGAATTCATCATTCCTTGTGGCAGTACCTTCCATTGGTACCGTTTATGAGGTCCAATATGATTAGGATAAGGGAGAGAGAAAGCGAATCTCTCTCGGTCTAAAGGGTGTAAAGGTATATTTAAAAAGCAATCTTGTAAATCAATAATAATAATAATATGTCATTTTTGAGGAATAGTGGTAGATGATGGGATTCCTGGTTGTTATGCACCCATAGGTTTCATAGATGCATTAACTTTTCTAAGGTCTGTTAGGAGATGCTATTTGTTAGATTTCTTTTTTATAGCAAAAATTGGAGAGTTCCAAGGAGAACAAGATTCCTCAATATGCTTTAATTCTAGTTGCGTATCTATAAGTTCCTTAGCCGCCTGTAATTTCTCTTTCATGAAGGGCCACTGCTCTGTCCAAAAAGGCTCATCATTCTTCCAAGTTATTTTAATAATTGTATTGTTTGTTCAATAAGCAGTGGCCCCTAGGAAAAATGTGGAATGTATATCTGAGTTTTCCATTGCATAAATAAGTCCCTTCCTATTGGATTAAGGGGTTGGCCTTCTGGTTCTTCACATGGATAAATTTGAGTACTCTGATAAACATCTTGTACTTTGGTTTGAGAAATCCTTGCAATCTGGCAAGAAATTTTTTGTACAGGCCAGGATTTGGGGCTATAAATGTTTGGAAATAATAGTAATATCAGATCCAGTGTCGAGAAGACCAGAAAATCTTTTACCATTAATTTTGATATTTATAGTCAGTCAGGCAAATTCAGATACTAATGATGTCCAAGAGGACTGTTTTTGATCTGTACTGCCAAATCCGCCCATCCGTACATCATTAGAGGAGTTAATAGAAATAGAAGTTAATAGAAATGTAAGGTAAAAGGAGTAATTGAGCAATTTTATCCCCCCCTTTTGAATTGCCATAAAATCTGAGATGACATCCTAATTTGAATTTCTGCTTTATAATCTGAATCAATTGCTCCAGGGTGAACAGTAATTCCTTTAGAAGTCAAACTAGATTGGCCAAGTAAAAGGCCGAAGGTTTGTGTTTTCCAGAAGACTCACCCTTAGAGAATAAAGATATTCTTAGGAGAAAAGTTGATGTTAAGCCTCACCATGTCCCTGAAGTATTAATAAAAACACAGGCCACGTTGCCTGCGTTTCAGCCTTGGCTTACTTAGGATTGAAACTGAGCAGGGGGAGAGGGGTGGAAGGAGGGAAGAAAAAGAAGCCTTTGACCTCAAGTGTGTACATTTGTTATTCTCATTGTTTTTCATAAACCGACAAATTTAAATGCAGTACCTGATTCATGAAATGTAAAATGATGAAACAGATCTCCGCTCGTGTGTATGTCTCAGTGAGTGTCTTTATCTTTAAAAAATATTCCTGAGGTTAACTTCTAAATGAGCTCTATTCCATTGACTTAAAGAAAAATAAGTGCTTACAAATTTCTAAGACTCACAAAATCTGAGAAATGTTCAATATTAAGTCTGTGTCTGGTACTGATGTCAGTTTAGCTTGTTTAATTATGTCCGATGACTAGAGGCACGAGACACCAACATTCAGCCTCAGCACCACTTTCCTTGTACCTAGTTCTACTGCCAGTCAGTAGGTCACAGCTGTTGCAAAGTTTGTCAGCACAGAAGTTGACCCACACTGATGTATTGTCATAAATAACTGAGATAAATGGTAGAAAAGCCTTTAGGGTAAGCTCCTTAAAAGAATTATCTTTTGTTTTTCTGGATTCTCAGGAATTTAAACCATTAGAGTTTGTTAAATTAAGTTCCATGATGAGAATTCATTGAAGAGTTAAATCAATTTTAGATAAAATATATGCTTTACATATAATGTACAATGTACATTTATAATACATATTATATATTGTATATATTCTTATTATACATTATGTAACATATATTATACATTGCTAAATATTATATATAACATATATATAATTTTTACACATTACTAAAATATATATTTATATATATGTCATTATATCAAACATTATATATTATATATAATACATTCTTTAGAATAATCTATTATTCTACCTTATCATTTATACAATTTTATATATGATTGATATATAAAATAATTTTTACTATAATATAATATAATTAAAACATTAAATATAATATATATTTAAATAATATATTATAGTAATAGAATATATCTTACTTATTATCATTAATAATATATTAATTCAATTGTAATAAAAATAAATTTTATATTATATATAAATTTAAAAATTCATGTAAAATTTAAAAATATAGATTATATAAATTATAGTTTATATTAACACTTAATTACTATAATATCATTATATTATACTAATATAATATAATATTAATATAATATTCTAATATTCAGAAAGCCATAACAATATATTAAGAAAGGCCAGATCTGGGTCTTTTTGTCCCACGGACAAAACGTTCACATCAGGAAGCCATTGGAAGGTTTCTATGCACCCTTTTCATGCGCGCACTTTATCTTCTAGGCTCCAATTTCTCCTCTGGGCTCCATTGGTATACATCCTGATTGGGATGTGATTTGACGTCAGAAATTGCCTTCTCAAACCATCCAGCGCCACCGCAGCCTCTCTGCATATTCGGCTACTGAGGCAGGATTTTCTCAAAACCTGTCTGGTCTCAAGTCCACAATTTGAGCAGGTGGACCTCCACTCCCCTTCCCGTTTCTCTGGACCATATCTGCACCCCAGCACCCTAGCCTCCACCCCCCACAGAGGGCTCCTGTCGACTCCTACCCCCACCCCTGCACTTTCTCCTGCTGGAGACCCGCTCCCACTCTAGGGTCCACGGGAGAGACCCTGGGCTGGACATCAGGCAAATCACACCAAAGAAACAGACCGTCCACTGCACTGCATTTACTTATATCTTTATTTTACTCAGGTATCAGGTTTCGATTTTTTTTTTTTTAAGTTGTAGATGGAGGGCACCATGGGTTGGGGGAGAGGGGCGTGGACAGGGTGTTTTGGGATGCAAGAAGAAGGAGTCTCATCGGAGGGATTCAGAAATGAGAATGTGAAGCGGAGCACATAGTGATGTAATAACCATCTGCAGCCCTTCATGGGGAGCATTCACGAGGGATGAGGCTTCCCATTTCAAAGAAAACTAAAGATTCAGCAAATGTCCAAGATATTGCTCTGGAGGGAAAATAAGGCTCAGTTCAGTTCAGTTCAGTCCCTCAGTCGTGTCTGACTCTGCGACCCCATGAATCACAGCAAGCCAGGGCTCCTGGTCCATCACCATCTCGCAGAGTTCACTCAGACTCACGTCCATCGAATCAGTGATGCCATCCAGCCATCTCATCCTCTGTCGTCCCCTTCTCCTCCGGCCCCCAATCCCTCCCAGCATCAGAGTCTTTTCCAATGAGTCAACTCTTCCAATGAGGTGGCCAAAGTACTGGAGTTTCAACTGTAGCATCATTCCTTCCAAAGAAATCCCAGGGCTGATCTCCTTCAGAATGGACTCGTTAGATCTCCATGCAGTCCAAGGGATTCTCAAGAGTCTTCTCCAACACCACAGTTCAAAAGCATCAATTTTTGGCGCTCAGTCTTCTTCACAGTCCAACTCTCACATCCATACATGACCACTGGAAAAACCATAGCCTTGACTAGATGGATCTTTGTTGGCAAAGTAATGTCTCAGATTTGAATATGCTATCTAGGTTGGTCATAACTTTTCTTCCAAGGAGCAAGCGTCTTTAAATTTCATGGTGGCAGTCACATTCTGCAATGATTTTGGAGCCCAAAAAAATAAAGTCTGACACTGTTTCCACTGTTTCCTCATCTATTTCCCATGAAATGATGCAACTGGATGCCATGATCTTCGTTTTCTGAATGTTGAGCTTTAATCCCACTTTTTCACTCTCACTTTCATCAAGAGGCTTTTCAGTTCCTCTTCACTTTCTGCCATAAGGGTGATGTCATCTGCATATCTGAGGTTATTGATATTTCTCCTGGCAATCTTGATTCCAGCTTGTTTCTTCCAGTCCAGCGTTTCTCATGATGTACTCTGCATATAAGTTAAATAAGCAGGGTGACAATATACAGCCTTGACGTACTCCTTTTCCTATTTGGATCCAGTCTGTTGTTCCATGTCCAGTTCTAACTGTTGCTTCCTTACCTGCATACAAATTTCTCAAGAGGCAGATCAAGTGGTCTGGTATTCCCATCTCTTTCATAATTTTCCACAGTTTATTGTGATCCACACAGTCAAAGGCTTTGGCATAGTCAATAAAGCAGAAATAGATGGTTTTCTGGAACTCTCTTGCTTTTTCCTTGATCCAGAAGATGTTGGCAATTTGATCTCTGGTTCCTCTGCCTTTTCTAAAACCAGCTCAAACATCTGGAAGTTCACGGTTCATGTATTGCTGAAGCCTGGCTTGGAGAATCTTGAGCATTACTTTACTAGCATGTGAGATGAGCTCAGGCAAATCCCAGTGCATAGATCTGTACCCTTGTTGCAGGAGCGGGGACCCCTTCCAGGACCAGAACCTGGGCTCTTGTCTAACACTCAGAAATGAATTGTTGGAGGAGACACATGTGCTGACAAAGCAAGAGATTTTTCTTGGGAAAGGGTACCTGGGTGGAGAGCCATAGGGTAATGGAACCCAGGAGAACAGCTCTGTTACATGGCTAGCAGTCACGGGTGTTATGGTGATGGGATTAGTTTCCGGGTTGTCTTTAGCCAATCATTCTGATTCAGAGTCCTTCCTGGTGGTGCACGCCTACTTCAGGCCAGATGGATGCCAGAGAGAAGGATTCTGGGAGGTGGTCGGATATGTGGGGTCTCCTTTGGACCTCTCCCAAACTTCTTCTTCTAATAAGTGGAGGCTTAGTAGTTCCGTGTTCCTTGCCAGAAGGTCCTGTCATAAAACAACTCCTGCAAAATGTTACTCTGGTGCCTGGCCAGGGTGGATGGTTTCAAACAGTGCACTTGCCCTAAAACCCTGGTCACTGGAACCATCTCTATTTAGCTGGAGAGGAAAGAGTCAGCAAGCAGCTGAGAAAAGGTGACCAGTCCTCATTAGAACAAGGTGAGCCGTCTTTGCCAGAAGACCAAGGTACCCCTGACGAGGCTTTGTCTGAAGGACATTGCAGCACTGAACGGCTTCTGCCAGAAGGGCACTGCAGCACGAGAATATACTCTATGAAACATTCCAAAGCAAAAGAAAACATCAAACCAAAAGGCACAAGAACAATATGAGAAAGCTACACGTGCAGCAAAGAAACAAGAATTTGAGAGGCAAAAAAAAAGAGCGAGGAGAAACTCCAAGGCTCTACCAACACAAGAAAATGGAAGTGTTCAAAATGCTGAGTCAGAAGACTCTCAAAAGGGCCAAATTCGAATTTACAAATGGAGAATTTTCTGAAACAATACTGGAAAAGAATGAAGGTGAAACATTTAGGGTAAAAATAACAACTTGGTATTGACTATTTTTGTATGGGCACTGACCCTCCTAATAGGTAACTAAATTTGTCAACATAAACTGGATTGGGAAGCTATAGGGGGAAACAAAAAAAACAAAACAGGTGTAGAGGTGATGCCATATTCATGTCCTTTCAATTCTCGTTCATAGTTCAGCTGATCGTCTTCCTTGAGACGTGACAAGGACGCCAAGTATCCCTCACCAAATCGTTGCCAAGTAGTTCCAAATGCCGTTTAAACCGGATTTGTCCGTATTGCTTCATCACGTTCTTTCTTAAAGCAACACGACATCTTGGGTGCAATGGAAACGAGAAACCAGTTTCTCGTAGCACCAGCAATCTTTCCTGTCAAACAGTTCAAACTAGGTTTCATTGCACGCAGACAAACCAGTTCAATAAACTCCTTTAACACGTCTTGGTAGGGTGATTCCTTTGGCAGAAAGAGCATCATCTTACCCTCGAGATAAGTCCACACAAGGTGCCTTAGACAACACAGGAGGAGGTCTTCCATAAGGAAGTCGTTCTGGCTCTCTCGCAAAACATAATGAATATCGCCTTGCTTTCGGTCAGGCGGTGGCTGCGACTTAATTCGCAGGGGTGCCTGAGCGTCTCTGCAGAGAGGCCAGGGTCACTACAGACAGAAGCTGAAAGTCGTTCACCGCTCTCGTAGTGAGGAGAGGCCCCGCACAGGGTGCAGGCACCCAGGGAAAGCCGCAGGTTTTAAAGCCCTGTGGAAGTTTGAGGGGGCGTGTCAAAGCCTGAGCTGAGATCTGGTGGTTTGCAGACAAAAAAAGGGCTCCAGGAAGTGGAGGGGGGGGGGGGGGGGAGCCAAGCCAGCTGCTGGCATATCCCTTTTTCAATAAGCCGAGTGTGTTTGGAGCTCTGGAGGCAGTCTATGAGAAGCCGGGGACCGGGACCGTGGGACTATGAGCTACGTGTGTGTGAGAATCAAATATGGGGGTACTTGTGTCTCGAGAGGGCTGAGAAAGCTTGCTAGGGGTAGTGTCATTGCACCCGAATCCTTGGGCGCGTTGTGGCCATCAGAAGCCGTGCAGAGACTCCAGATGGCGGGAGACACAGTTCCCGAAGCTCCTTGAGTGCAGGCGTCTCTGAGGGCGCTGACGGGACTGTCTGTTGACTCTAATGTGGAGGGAAGATGTGTACATGAGCAGTGTGTTGCCTCAGAACCCCAGGAAAGGACCAGAAGGTGTGAGACGTCTGTGTCCTTAGCACATGAAACGGGCTTCCACTGCATCTCCTTGAAGGCGGATGTCGTCCTGAAACCTCACACTGCTGCCCAAAGAAGTGTGGTGGGTGCGGCTGCTCCGCTCTCAAACAAGTAGACCGGCCAGGTTGGTGGAAAGAAGGAAAGTTTGCTTTATTTCAGACGCTGGCGGGCCGGGGGGAGGATGCTGGACACCTGTCCAAAGGCCGACTGATTGCTCCCCCACCCAAAGCCTTCCTGGCAACCAGTGGGGCAAGAGCTTTTCCAGACAGAAGTGCACGGGGGCTGCTATATGCTGAAACAGCACCGTCAACTCCTATATTTTCTCAAGAAAATACAGGAAAAGAACATTACTTAAGACTTGTTGCCTGACTAAACAAGGTTAAAGCTATCTACTTGCTATTGAGTACTTTTGCACAGGGGCTGTCCCTCCTGACGTGTAACTAAATTTGTCAGCACAAACTGGATGGGGAAGCTACAGGTGGAAACGCACACACAAAACAGGTGTAGAAGTCATGCCGTTTTCAAATCCTTTCAATTCTCGTTCATAGTTCAGCTGATCGTCTTCCTTGAGACGCGACAAGGACGTCAAGTATCCCTCACCAAATCGTTGCCAAGTCGTTCCAAATGCCGTTTAAACCGGATTTGTCCGTATTGCTTCATCACGTTCTTTCTTAAAGCAACACGACATCTTGGGTGCAACGGAAACGAGAAACCAGTTTCTCGTAGCACCAGCAATCTTTCCTGTCAAACAGTTCAAACTAGGTTTCATTGCACGCAGACAAACCAGTTCAATAAACTCCTTTAACACGTCTTGGTAGGGTGATTCATTTGGCAGAAAGAGCATCATCTTACCCTCGAGATAAGTCCACACAAGGTGCCTTAGACAACACAGGAGGAGGTCTTCCATAAGGAAGTCGTTCTGGCTCTCTCGCAAAACACAATGAATATCGCCTTGCTTTCGGTCAGGCGGTGGCTGCGACTTAATTCGCAGGGGTGCCTGAGCGTCTCTGCAGAGAGGCCAGGGTCACTACAGACAGAAGCTGAAAGTCGTTCACCGCTCTCGTAGTGAGGAGAGGCCCCGCACAGGGTGCAGGCACCCAGGGAAAGCCGCAGATTTTAAAGCCCTGTGGAAGTTTGAGGGGGCGTGTCAAAGCCTGAGCTGAGATCTGGTGGTTTGCAGACAAAAAAAGGGCTCCAGGAAGTGGGGAGTGGGGGGGGGGGAGCCAAGCCAGCTGCTGGCATATCACTTTTTCCATAAGCCGAGTGTGTTTGGAGCTCTGGAGGCAGTCTCTGAGAAGCCGGGGCCCGGGACCGTGGGACTATGAGCTACGTGTGTGTGAGAATCAAATATGGGGGTACTTGTGTCTCGAGAGGGCTGAGAAAGCTTGCTAGGGGTAGTGTCATTGCACCCGAATCCTTGGGCGCGTTGTGGCCATCAGAAGCCGTGCAGAGACTCCAGATGGCGGGAGACACAGTTCCCGAAGCTCCTTGAGTGCAGGCGTCTCTGAGGGCGCTGACGGGACTGTCTGTTGACTCTAATGTGGAAGGAAGATGTGTACATGAGCAGTGTGTTGCCTCAGAACCCCAGGAAAGGACCAGTAGGTGTGAGACGACTGTGTCCTTAGCACATGAAACGGGCTTCCACTGCATCTCCTTGAAGGCGGATGTCGTCCTGAAACCTCACACTGCTGCCCAAAGAAGTGTGGTGGGTGCGGCTGCTCCGCTCTCAGACAAGTAGACTGGCCAGGTTGGTGGAAAGAAGGAAAGTTTGCTTTATTTCAGACGCTGGCGGGCCGGGGGGAGGATGCTGGACACCTGTCCAAAGGCCGACTGATTGCTCCCCCACCCAAAGCCTTCCTGGCAACCAGTGGGGCAAGAGCTTTTCCAGACAGAAGTGCGCGGGGGCTGCTATATGCTGAAACAGCACCGTCAACTCCTATATTTTCTCAAGAAAATACAGGAAAAGAACATTACTTAAGACTTGTTGCCTGACTAAACAAGGTTAAAACTATCTACTTGCTATTGAGTACTTTTGCACAGGGGCTGTCCCTCCTGACGTGTAACTAAATTTGTCAGCACAAACTGGATGGGGAAGCCACAGGGGGAAACACACACACAAAACAGGTGTAGAAGTCATGCCGTTTTCAAATCCTTTCAATTCTCGTTCATAGTTCAGCTGATCGTCTTCCTTGAGACGCGACAAGGACGTCAAGTATCCCTCACCAAATCGTTGCCAAGTCGTTCCAAATGCCGTTTAAACCGGATTTGTCCGTATTGCTTCATCACGTTCTTTCTTAAAGCAACACGACATCTTGGGTGCAACGGAAACGAGAAACCAGTTTCTCATAGCACCAGCAATCTTTCCTGTCAAACAGTTCAAACTAGGTTTCATTGCACGCAGACAAACCAGTTCAATAAACTCCTTTAACACGTCTTGGTAGGGTGATTCATTTGGCAGAAAGAGCATCATCTTACCCTCGAGATAAGTCCACACAAGGTGCCTTAGACAGCACAGGAGGAGGTCTTGCATAAAGGAAGTCGTTCTGGCTCTCTCGGAAAACATAATGAATATCGCCTTGCTTTCGGTCAGGCGGTGGCTGCGACTTAATTCGCAGGGGTGCCTGAGCGTCTCTGCAGAGAGGCCAGGGTCACTACAGACAGAAGCTGAAAGTCGTTCACCACTCTCGTAGTGAGGAGAGGCCCCGCACAGGGTGCAGGCACCCAGGGAAAGCCGCAGGTTTTAAAGCCCTGTGGAAGTTTGAGGGGGCGTGTCAAAGCCTGAGCTGAGATCTGGTGGTTTGCAGACAGAAAAAGCGCTCCAGGAAGTGGGGAGTGGGGGGGGGGGAGCCAAGCCAGCTGCTGGCATATCACTTTTTCCATAAGCCGAGTGTGTTTGGAGCTCTGGAGGCAGTCTCTGAGAAGCCGGGGCCCGGGACCGTGGGACTATGAGCTACGTGTGTGTGAGAATCAAATATGGGGGTACTTGTGTCTTGAGAGGACTGAGAAAGCTTGCTAGGGGTAGTGTCATTGCACCCGAATCCTTGGGCGCGTTGTGGCCATCAGAAGCCGTGCAGAGACTCCAGATGGCGGGAGACACAGTTCCCGAAGCTCCTTGAGTGCAGGCGTCTCTGAGGGCGCTGACGGGACTGTCTGTTGACTCTAATGTGGAAGGAAGATGTGTACATGAGCAGTGTGTTGCCTCAGAACCCCAGGAAAGGACCAGAAGGTGTGAGACGTCTGTGTCCTTAGCACATGAAACGGGCTTCCACTGCATCTCCTTGAAGGCGGATGTCGTCCTGAAACCTCACACTGCTGCCCAAAGAAGTGTGGTGGGTGCGGCTGCTCCGCTCTCAAACAAGTAGACCGGCCAGGTTGGTGGAAAGAAGGAAAGTTTGCTTTATTTCAGACGCCGGCGGGCTGGGGGGAGGATGCTGGACACCTGTCCAAAGGCCGACTGACCGCTCCCCCACCCAAAGCCTTCCTGGCAACCAGTGGGGCAAGAGCTTTTCCAGACAGAAGTGCGCGGGGGCTCCTATATGCTGAAACAGCACCGTCAACTCCTATATTTTCTCAAGAAAATACAGGAAAAGAACATTACTTAAGACTTGTTGCCTGACTAAACAAGGTTAAAACTATCTTCTTGCTATTGAGTTCTTTGTACATCGACTGTCCCTCCCAACATGTAACAGTTTTTCAACATAAATTGCAATTCCAAGGAAAACAGTGGCAGCTTATAGCCTGGGTTCAGTCTGGCCATCATACAGTTAACATCTCCACGTGTTCCTTTGGTATCTATAACGTGGCTCACAGGCTATAGCTCAGAATATTATCTATAGCCCTTCAGAAACAGCTAAATATCCTTGACTATGCTTAATGACTACGTTATTATTAGTCTCTTTTGACTCCACCTTTGCTTTCCCATCTCTCACTTCTTTGATTGCAGTCATTCTTTGACTAAAGTTTTCCTCAGATAGAAGTAAGGCAGGCACATGGCGGGGCATGGGGCGCAAGGACCATAGGGTTCTGCTCCTGTTTCAATACCTGTGCTCCTGGAGAAAGGGGGATGCCGCTAAAACATTGTGTGCCCAGAGGGTGTGCAATGGAGATGCCGAGCCCTTGTGGTACCTGTGGGAAGCCTGGAAAGGGGGAATTGTGTCCCTTTGGGAGTGCAGGCTGTCTTAGATGAGAGACTGTTGACACAGGCACTGAAGAAAGAAAATATGTGCCAGTTGTTGATTGAACAGAATCAGTGGTTTTGACAGTATTGGATATTGGGTCTGGGGGCTCTAATCGATGAAGCCGCAGTATTATTAGTAGTCATCCAGTATGGAATGCCCTAAATTTTTCCCCAAATTTTAGGCCAGGCAAGGTTCGGGTCTTAAACAGAGAAATGGGGATAATCATGCCTTTAGTAATTAGGGTTTTACAAAATTTTCATCTTTTAAGACTATGTTTTCATTTACTTTGGAGCACATTAACTGTTTTAACTCAGAGGGAGCGGTCTCTAGGATGCTGTTTTATGAAACCAATTCACAATCACAAGAAAATTGGTTTAATTTTAATGTATGTTACAGTGTCTCTGCCCATAAGGGATATTTTAAAACAATGGCTAGTATGACTGGAAATTTAGGCCAGGCATCAGTTACAGTGAAACATTATATTCTTCTATTTTATATGTAGATGGGCTTCCCTGGTGGCTCAGATGGTAAATTACCTGCCTGCAATGCAGTAGATGGGGTTCCATCCCTGGGTTGGGAAGATCCCTGGAGAAGGGAATGGCCACCCACTCCAGTGTTCTTCCCTTGAGAATTCCATGGACAAAGGAGCCTGGACGGCTACAGTCCGTGAAGTTGCAGAGAGTCGGACACAACTGAGCAACCAACACTTTAATTTTTCATATGTAGTTACCTGCATTGCCAGCAGATTCTTAACCACTTAGTCCACTAGGGAATCCCCAGATGTCTTTTTATCCAAAATATTTCTGCAAACACTTTTCTGCAAACACTTGGACACACAAAACTCCTCATATATACTATTCATTAAGACAGGATCACACCTGGTTATGATGTGGCTCTGACTTCTGGGCTTTTATTTGTAAAAGCATGAGGCAAAGCAAACATCAGGGGCTCTTACTGGTCAAGAATGAGTGAGTGGATGTGGCGGGGGCCAAGCTTGCAGTCAACGCTGATGACAGCTATTCTCTCCAGGGTCGGGTGCTCTGAAGTCACAACCCCTACAACTTTCAGAGCATTTAGTGCAGCGAGAGCCGCTTCAGTTGTGTCCAACTCTTTGGCAACCCCATGGACTGTAGCCCCCCAGGGTCCTCTGTCCATGGAATTCTCCAGGCAAGAATACTGGAGTGGGTTGCCATTCCCTTCACCCTGGCCCAGGGATTGCATTTCAGGCAGATACTGTATCATGCGAGCCAGTGAATTTAAAGTATGTCTAAATGGCTCAGCCTTGGGGAAGATGAATAGTCTCTGAAGAGCAGGGCTGCAGGCACTGACATTGGGCTCATTTAAATCTGGGCACATAGAACCTAGAATCCAGGAGGTTCCAGATGACCTCTGTGCTCATGAGGCTCCCTGTTATTCAGAGCTGTGGCTGATTCCCTCTGGGTAGATTCTGGGAGAAAGGGCTTGTCTCTGATGAGGCTGGTGTCCCTTCCCATGTCCTCAGCGTCCCCTTTCTCACCTACAGCTTCCTAGTCTCTGTCTCCAATCCCTGCCCACAGTATGCCCTCCTGGGGTCCATGTTGAAGCTCCCCTAGTCTCGGTCTAGTCTTTCCCATCCCGCCTATCATATTGTCTAGGCCTTCGACAGCCCTCCTCTGCTTGCTGAGCTCCTGATGAAGCACCTGGGAAAAGGCAGGGCAGAAGTGGGAGCTGTCTGTGGTGCTGGAGTGGATCAGCTCAGAAATCTTCCTAGGAAAGGAGGGCCCCAGGAAGGATTTACAAGGCAGATCACACTTGTGCTCTGTAGTGTTTTCGGTTTCTTCAACAGGACCACCATGCCTGAAAGTGTGAAAACTTCTCCAGCAGGTGTGTTTATTCCATCTGCAGCCCAGATTCTCACCCGAGTGGTCTAACCACAAATGAACATTCCTCACGTCATTTCCTGTTATTGCAATATGTTTTTCCTGTTTTATTTATTTTTTTGGTGCAGTAGGTCTTTGTTGCTGTGTGGGGGCTCTCTCTCTGCTGTGAGTGGAGGCTACTCTCTAGTTGGAGTACACACTTCTTGTTGTGGTGGCTTCTCTTGTTGTGGAGCATGGGCTCTAGGCAGGCAGGCTTCAGTAGGTGTGGAGCACGGGCTTAAATGCCCCAAGGCATGTGAAATCTTCCTGGACGAGGGATGGAACCCATGTCCCCTGCATTGGCAGGTGGACCCTTAACCACTGGAACACCAGGGAAGCCCTACATGTATCTTTCTTGTTACATGTAACTCTTCTTCATTTCAATGGCTAGATTGAATCCTACTGCTGTTGTGTAACCACTAAGTTGTGTCTGAATCTTTTGTGACCCCATGGATTGTGACCCATCAGGCTCCATTAGATTTGCTAGGCAAGAATCCTGGAGTGGGTTGCCCTTATCTCCACCAGGAGATCTTTCCAAGCCAGGGATCGAAGCCATGTCTCTTGAATTGGCAGGTGGGTTCTTTACCACTGAGCCACCTGACAAGCCCAGGGGGATCCTGAGGGTACCAAAAAGGGACTCAGAGCCAGGCAAAGCAAGATGATTGGCTAAAGGAAATCCAGAAGAAATGCCCCTTAAAAGTGATCCTACCTACCATGAGGCCCGACTCGCCCACTCTCTCTGAGCCCTCTGGCATGTGTACCCACAAGCACCCTTTCCCTCCTAATAAACACTTGCTTGCTTCACCATTTTCCACCTCTAGTGGGGATTCACCTCTACATAGATAATGAGTCAGGGTTTGTCACCAGCCATTCACCCTGGTGGTCTAGTGCTTAGGATCCAGTGCTCAACCTCCCACAGCCCAATCTCAGTCTCTGGCCAGGACTGAAACCCTGCTTCAAGTCACTGCAGGCTGAGATCAGTCTCCTGCCTGGTTGTGTGCTGACATCCTTCCCCTGCTGGGCTGAGGCTCCAGCCAGGCACAGGGCAGGGGAAGGACCAGATCTGGAGGAGCGAGGGCCAAGGGATCTGATCCCCCCTGGGTCGAGGGCTTGGGGAGGTTTTCAGAGGGCACATTTTGGAGGGGAGCCCTGAGGGGCTCACTGTGGGGAGCAGGGATAGTGCTGTGGCAGAAACCCGGGAGTTCGGAGGCCGGTTCCTAATCTGAGCAGAGTGGCCCTGGTGGTCTTGAGAGAAGCTGGGGGCACACAGGACCCAGACGCCAGTCTTCAGGGACTGAATAGGGTCAGAGAGGGGAGGAGCAGCTCTTGTGAAGTCTTAAGAAAATGCACTGTTGTGTTAGAGGACTTATCAGTGTGAGATGTTTATGACCAAGATTTCAGTTTCCTTATGATTTACACATCCCAACTCTGCCTGCCTAACCAACAAGACTGATTTGAACCTGGAGAGACATTAAACATGATGATAACAGTGTTCAGGAGACAAAGATTACCAGCTTGCCTTCCTGTATTGGTTTCACCACTGCAGGAACCAGGACAAAATATAGAAAAGGAATATTTGCTGTTAGCAGCAATGCACAAATGTTACCTTCCTGCCTGTGTGCCTATTCGGTGGTTCTTTGCGACCCTTTGGACTCTGGCCCCCCAGGCTCCTATGTCCATGGAGTTTCCCAGGAAAAAATGCTCTAGTGGCATGCCATTTCCTACTCCAGGGGATCTTACCCATCCAGAGACCAGATTCAAGCCCCCTCCATGTCCTGCATTGCAGGCATATTCTTTACCGTTCAACCACCCTGACAACGTGTACACTTCACCCTAAAGAAATAAAGGGCATCTGAACTCTCATGTGGCCTCCTGCCTGTTTCTGTGCCAACTTCCTTCTCCTGGAGGGCTGAGACGCCAGGCAGGGGCAGACCAGGGAAGGGCCAGATTGTAACCAAGCAGGACCCACTGAGGCTTTCCCAGAAGAAACTCCCAGTCAAGTCCTCCACCAGCCTTTTATCTGTAGAAAATCTTTCACCAAATAATCCACTGAGGGGCTTCCCTGGTGGTCTGGTGGCTAAGACTCCACCAGTCAAATTCATGGGCTGAAGGTAGTAGGATCCAGGGGGGGACAAAGATCCCTCATGCCTTCTGGCGAGGATGGGAGAAAACAAAGAATAAATTTCATCAGAGCAGTGAGAAAATCCTGAAGGGGAAAATGTCAAACAAGACAAAATAATAATACTGAAGCCATCAAACAAAGTCAAGGACTTTTCTTCCTCAAGGTCTCTTGGTAATATTCTGTGCCTTATGTGTGAGCTATTTTGCAGTTACCGAAACCCCCACCAGGCTGAACAAGTGAACTGCTGCCCACAGCAGGTAGACCCCAGACTGGCTGGAACAAGAAGGTTGATGCTGCGGCCTCCCCACTGCCTCAACACCAGCCATGGCTCCATAAACACTAAAGACTCCACATACCCGCTCCAGGCTGGCACTCACGGTCTTGGGGGCACTAGGCCAATGTGGCCCATTTTTCCTAGCAAAGCAGTAAAGCTCTTTCTTTCTACCTCACCCAAACTTCTTTCTTACAGACTTCACTCTGCCTTGGTGTGCAGAGGCTGAATTTGGGTAACAAATTTGGAGTCCCGTGGGGTTGGCTTAGGGGTGACCCCCTGGGTGTCCCCTGGCTCCATCACACACTCTAGATTTTTCCTCCACGCAGCCTCTTTCCAGAAGGTTGGAACGCTGGGAAGATTCCTTCAGAGGTCTGATCTCCGAGGACTCAGCTCAAGAAGGCTGAGCCCCAGTCATACTCGGTCCACCAAGCGTCAGTGGGGACACCAACGGGGTAGAGGAGGGATGAGGAAGGGCCGCTCTAGAGGGTGGGGAGGCCACCTTCGCCTCAAGGATGTTCCTGTCTTCCTCCAGCCCATACCAGCTTGAATTTTGCTGCTCCAAGGAATTATTTTGAGGAAGGAGAAAGACAATGTCTGGGACATCGAGACATCTCGACCAGCATCTGGGTGAGTCCCCCGCTGTGTATCCAAGGCTCCTTCAACATGTACATCTGAGGAACATTTGTTTCCATCTGGGAACACTGAGTGCCTGTCTGGTTAGTTTTCATGTTGGAAATCCCACCTGTGAGGTCTAAGGACTAAGGTCATGGACTTGGCAGAAATTGGAAACAGCCACTCTGAGCTTTATGCTTTCTGGTGTCCTTCCCCTCGTATAAGGTTTCCATCAGCTAATGAGATCTGGTTTGAATTTCGCTCATGGGTGTCTGATCAAAAATGGGAAATGCTCCTTTGATTTCCTCTGATAACCTCCTAGGACACATTTTGGATGACTGGTGCAAAATGACCTACACGTTTAAACCTATCAATAAGGACAAAATAGTTTAACACCATGTAGTCACAATATTAGACTTTAGACTTTGGAGAAAATGGTTGAGATGAAACTCCTTTGAAATTTCAGAACTGGTTCTTTTTGCATGTGCAGTTGGAGAGAGACAGCTTGATGACACATTGTAGTTTTCTAGAACACTCACCCTGAGAGAACAAAGATATTCTTAGGAGAAAAGTTGATGTTAAGCTTCACCATGTCCCTAAATATTAATACAAACACAGCCCACATTGCCTGCGTTTCAGCCTTGGCTTATTTAGAAGAACTGAAACCGAGCCGGGAGACGGGTGGAAGGAGGAAAGAAAAAGAAGCCTTTGACCTCAAGTGTGACTATTTGATGGTTCTCTCTGTTTTTCATCAACTGACAAGTTTAATTGCAGTGCCTGATTCATGAAATGTAAAATGATGATGAAACAGATCTCTGCTCGTGTGTATGTCTCCGTGTGTGTCTTTGTCTTTAGAAAATATTCCTGAGATTAACTTCTAAATGAGCTCTATTCCATTGACTAAAAGTACAATAAGCACTTACAAATGGAGTATTTCTGAGTCACAAAATCTTGGAAATGTTCAGTATTAAGTCTCTGTCTGGCACTGACATCAGTTTAGCTTGTTAACTGTGTCTGATTACTGGAGACACAAGACACCAACATTCTTTCACTGTACTTAGTTCTACTGCTAGTCACTAGGTCATACCTGTGGCAAA